>NW_024537197.1:0-6792 GCF_016097555.1 Gigantopelta aegis | reverse complement strand
GTCTAAATTTACCATGGTTGAATAAACTTAAAAGAAAACCAGGTCCTCCTGTTGTGTTGAGGCAAAGGTTTATGAAAAAAAGAAAGAACAAAAGTTTCTTTTATTTAACAACGCCACCTAGAGCACATTGATTGTTTTTTGTATCTTATCATCGTATCTTGGACGTCAAACATATGGTCATTCTGACACTGTTTTTCAGAGGAAACCCGCTGTCGCCACATATGCTACTGTTTTACGACAGGCAGCAAGGGGTCTTTTATTTGCGCTTCCCACAGGCAGGATAGCACAAACCATGGCCTTTGTTGAACCAGACAAGGATCGCTGGTCGGTGCAAGTGGTTTACAACTACCCACTGAGCCTTGCGGGGCACTCACTCAGGGTTTGGAGTCGGTATCCTGATTAATTTTGCTTGAAAATTTCATTGTTATTGTTGACTGATGTTTTGTACCTTTTTTTTTAGTTGACGTCTGGAATCAAGAGATGGAAGACATTTATCATCGGGCTGGTGACAGTTGAAGGTGTAGCTGTCACAAGTGAAGCATTTTAATGGTAAGTTACCTCCCTTCTTGATTTTGGATAGTTTTGTTTATAATTGTTTTGGTGAAGAATTGAATTATAATTGAAAGATATCTATCAGTGGATTGATAACAGCTGAAGACACAGCTAAAAGACATACATCTCTGTTATTAGCAAGATGACTGATGTCAAATGAAGTTGCATGCAATGAAATGTCTAATTAATCGTTTTTTCAACATCCTTGTTAGTTCGTTTTATAATTGTGTGTTTTACTGCAAACGTATATATACTCAACAAGGAAAGTTTAGCAAATATCTGTTATGACGTCTAAATTTGCCATGGTTGAATAAACTTAAAAGAAAACCAGGTCCTCCTGTTGTGTTGAGGCAAAGGTTGATGAAAAAAAGAAAGAACAAAAGTTTGTTTTATTTAACAACGCCACCTAGAGCACATTGACTGGTTTTTTTTATCTTATCATCGGCTCTTGGACGTCAAACATATGGTCATTCTGACACTGTTTTTCAGAGGAAACCCGCTGTGGCCACATAGGCTACTGTTTTACGACAGGCAGCAAGGGATCTTTTATTTGCGCTTCCCACAGGCAGGATAGCACAAACCATGGCCTTTGTTGAACCAGTCAAGGATCGCTGGTCGGTGCAAGTGGTTTACAACTACCCACTGAGCCTTGCGGGGCACTCATTCAGGGTTTGGAGTCGGTATCTGGATTAAAAATCCCATGCCTCGACTGGCATCCGAACCCAGTACCTACCAGCCGCAAAGGTTGATGAGTTTATGTTGTTTGTAAATAGTAAACATCTCAGATGTGAATACTAATTCATAAAAATAGGTTCATTTATAAATGGTAGCGCCATTTCTTTTAACATTAGCTAAACTTTCGTTGTTGAGTATATTATTATTGTTGAGGAATGTTTTCTACAAAATTGTTGTCTTTTAGTTGACGTGTGGAATCAAGAGATGGAAGATACTTATCATCGGGCTGGTGACAGCTGGATGCATGGTTACGAGAGTTGGAAGATTTCATCAACATCCTTGCGACAGATGAAGCTAAGTGATATTTAATAAAGTTTGTCCTTTGACAGCCATTTTTTCCTCATGCATTCAGTTCGAATTGTTCCGCCGGAAAAGATAAATACTTGTCCCTCCCTCCCTCCCTCCCTCCCTCCCTCCCTCCCTCCGTTACTCCCTCCCTCCCTCACTCCGTCCATCCGTCCGTCAGTCCGTCCGTCGTTTTACAGTATTCTTGATAGTTTGTTTTATAATTGTGTGTTTTGCTTGAAAATTTCATTGTTATTGTTTGATAGTTTGTTTTATAATTGTGTGTTTTGCTTGAAAATTTCTTAGTTATTGTTTGATAGTTTGTTTTATAATTATGTGTTTTGCTTGAAAATTTCATTGTTATTGTTGACTGATGTGTTCTACCTTTTTTTTTAGTTGACATGTGGAATCAAGAGATGGAAGATATTTATCATCGGGCTGGTGACAGTTGAAGGTGTAGCTGTCACAAGTGAAGCATTTTAATGGTAAGTTACCTCCCTTCTTGATTTTGGATAGTTTGGTTTATAATTGTTTTGGTGAAGAATTGAATTATAATTGAAAGATATCTATCAGTGGATTGATAACAGCTGAAGACACAGCTAAAAGACATACATCTCTGTTATTAGCAAGATGACTGATGTCAAATGAAGTTGCATGCAATGAAATGTCTAAGTAATCGTTTTTTCAACATCCTTGTTAGTTCGTTTTATAATTGTGTGTTTTACTGCAAACGTATATATACTCAACAAGGAAAGTTTAGCAAATATCTGTTATGACGTCTAAAGTTGCCATGGTTGAATAAACTTAAAAGAAAACCAGGTGCTCCTGTTGTGTTGAGGCAAAGGTTGATGAAAAAAAAAAAGAACAAAAGTTTGTTTTATTTAACAACGCCACCTAGAGCACATTGATTGGGTTTTTTTATCTTATCATCGGCTCTTGGACGTCAAACATATGGTCATTCTGACACTGTTTTTCAGAGGAAACCCGCTGTGGCCACATAGGCTACTGTTTTACGACAGGCAGCAAGGGATCTTTTATTTGCGCTTCCCACAGGCAGGATAGCACAAACCATGGCCTTTGTTGAACCAGTCAAGGATCGCTGGTCGGTGCAAGTGGTTTACAACTACCCACTGAGCCTTGCGGGGCACTCACTCAGGGTTTGGAGTCGGTATCTGGATTAATTTTGCTTCAAAATTTTATTGTTATTGTTGACTGATGTTTTCTACCTTTTTTTTTTAGTTGACGTGTGGAATCAAGAGATGGAAGATATTTATCATCGGGCTGGTGACAGTTGAAGGTGTAGCTGTCACAAGTGAAGCATTTTAATGGTAAGTTACCTCCCTTCTTGATTTTTGATAGTTTGGTTTATAATTGTTTTGGTGAAGAATTGAATTATAATTGAAAGATATCTATCAGTGGATTGATAACAGCTCAAGACACAGCTAAAAGACATACATCTCTGATATTAGCAAGATGACTGATGTCAAATGAAGTTGCATGCAATGAAATGTCTAAGTAATCGTTTTTTCAACATCCTTGTTAGTTCATTTTATAATTGTGTTTTTTACTGCAAACGTATATATACTCAACAAGGAAAGTTTAGCAAATATCTGTTATGACGTTTAAATTTGCCATAGTTGAATAAACTTAAAAGAAAACCAGGTCCTCCTGTTGTGATGAGGCAAAGGTTGATGAAAAAAAAGAAAGAACAAAAGTTTGTTTTATTTAACAACGCCACCTAGAGCACATTGATTGTTTTTTTATCTTATCATCGGCTCTTGGACGTCAAACATATGGTCATTATGACACTGTTTTTCAGAGGAAACCCGCTGTGGCCACATAGGCTACTGTTTTACGACAGGCAGCAAGGGATCTTTTATTTGCGCTTCCCACAGGCAGGATAGCACAAACCATGGGCTTTTGTTGAACTAGTCATGGATCGCTGGTCGGTGCAAGTGGTTTTACAACTACCCACTGAGCCTTGCGGGGCACTCACTCAGGGTTTGGAGTCGGTACCTGGATTAAAAATCCCATGCCTCGACTGGCATCCGAAACCAGTACCTACCAGCCGCAAAGGTTGATGAGTTTATGTTGTTTGTAAATGGTAAACATCTCAGATGTGAATACTAATTCATAAAAATAGGTTCATTTATAAATGGTATGCCATTTCTTTTAACATTAGCTAAACTTTCGTTGTTGAGTATATTATTATTGTTGAGGAATGTTTTCTACAAAATTGTTGTCTTTTAGTTGACGTATGGAATCAAGAGATGGAAGATGCTTATCATTGGGCTGGTGACAGCTGGAGGCATGGTTACGAGAGTTGGAAGATTTCATCAACATCCTTGCGACAGATGAAGCTAAGTGATATTGAATAAAGTTTGTCCTTTGACATTTTTTTCCTCATGCATTCAGTTCGAATTGTTCCACCGGAAAAGATAAATACTTGTCCCTCTCTCCCTCCCTCCCTCCCTCCCTCCCTCCCTGCCTCCCTCCCTCCCTCCGTTACTCCCTCCCTCCCTCCCTCCCTCCGTCCATAGATGTGAATACTAATTCATAAAAATAGGTTCATTTATAAATCGTATGCCATTTCTTTTAACATTAGCTAAACTTTCGTTGTTGAGTATATTATTATTGTTGAGGAATGTTTTCTACAAAATTGTTGTCTTTTAGTTGACGTGTGGAATCAAGAGATGGAAGATGCTTATCATTGGGCTGATGACAGCTGGAGGCATGGTTACGAGAGTTGGAAGATTTCATCAACATCCTTGCGACAGATGAAGCTAAGTGATATTGAATAAAGTTTGTCCTTTGACAGCCATTTTTTCCTCATGCATTCAGTTCGAATTGTTCCGCCGGAAAAGATAAATACTTGTCCCTCCCTCCCTCCCTCCCTCCCTCCCTCCCTCCGTTACTCCCTCCCTCCCTCCCTCCGTCCATCCATCCGTCAGTCCGTCCGTCGTTTTACAGTATTCTTGATAGTTTGTTTTATAACTGTGTGTTGTGCTTGAAAATTTCATTGTTATTGTTTGATAGTTTGTTTTATAATTGTGTGTTTTCCTTGAAAATGTCATTGTTATTGTTGACTGATGTTTTCTACCTTTTGTTTTTTAGCTGACGTGTGGAATCAAGAGATGGAAGATATTTATCATCGGGCTGGTGACAGTTGAAGGTATAGCTGTCACAAGTGAAGCATTTTAATGGTAAGTTACCTTCCTTCTTGATTTTGGATAGTTTGGTTTATAATTGTTTTGGTGAAGAATTGAATTATAATTGAAAGATATCTATCAGTGGATTGATAACAGCTGAAGACACAGCTAAAAGACATACATCTCTGTTATTAGCAAGATGATTGATGTCAAAGGAAGTTGCATGCAATGAAATGTCTAAGTAATCGTTTTTTCAATATCCTTGTTAGTTCGTTTTATAATTGTGTTTTTTACTGCAAACGTATACATACTCAACAAGGAAAGTTTAGCAAATATCTGTTATGACGTCTAAATTTACCATGGTTGAATAAACTTAAAAGAAAACCAGGTCCTCCTGTTGTGTTGAGGCAAAGGTTTATGAAAAAAAGAAACAACAAAAGTTTCTTTTATTTAACAACGCCACCTAGAGCACATTGATTGTTTTTTGTATCTTATCATCGTATCTTGGACGTCAAACATATGGTCATTCTGTCACTGTTTTTCAGAGGAAACCCGCTGTCGCCACATAGGCTACTGTTTTACGACAGGCAGCAAGGGATCTTTTATTTGCGCTTCCCACAGGCAGGATAGCACAAACCATGGCCTTTGTTGAACCAGACAAGGATCGCTGGTCGGTGCAAGTGGTTTACAACTACCCACTGAGCCTTGCGGGGCACTCACTCAGGGTTTGGAGTCGGTATCCTGATTAATTTTGCTTGAAAATTTCATTGTTATTGTTGACTGATGTTTTGTACCTTTTTTTTTAGTTGACGTCTGGAATCAAGAGATGGAAGACATTTATCATCGGGCTGGTGACAGTTGAAGGTGTAGCTGTCACAAGTGAAGCATTTTAATGGTAAGTTACCTCCCTTCTTGATTTTGGATAGTTTGGTTTATAATTGTTTTGGTGAAGAATTGAATTATAATTGAAAGATATCTATCCGTGGATTGATAACAGCTGAAGACACAGCTAAAAGACATACATCTCTGTTATTAGCAAGATGACTGATGTCAAATGAAGTTGCATGCAATGAAATGTCTAATTAATCGTTTTTTCAACATCCTTGTTAGTTCGTTTTATAATTGTGTGTTTTACTGCAAACGTATATATACTCAACAAGGAAAGTTTAGAAAATATCTGTTATGACGTCTAAATTTGCCATGGTTGAATAAACTTAAAAGAAAACCTATTTAACAATGCCACCTAGAGCACATTGATTGTTTTTTTTATATTATCATCGTCTCTTGGAAGTCAAACATATGGTCATTCTGACACTGTTTTTCAGAGGAAACCCGCTGTCGCCACATAGGCTACTGTTTTACGACAGGCAGCAAGGCATCTTATATTTGCGCTTCCCACAGGCAGGATAGCAGAAACCGTGGCCTTTGTTGAACCAGTGAAGGATCGCTGGTCGGTGCAAGTGGTTTACAACTACCCACTGAGCCTTGCGGGGCACTCACTCAGGGTTTGGAGTCGGTATCTGGATTAAAAATCCCATGCCTCGACTGGCATCCGAACCCAGTACCTACCAGCAGCAAAGGTTGATGAGTTTATGTTGTTTGTAAATGGTAAACATCTGAGATGTGAATACTAATTCATAAAAATAGGTTCATTTATAAATGGTATGCCATTTCTTTTAACATTAGCTAAACTTTCGTTGTTGAGTATATTATTATTGTTGAGGAATGTTTTCTACAAAATTGTTGTCTTTTAGTTGACGTGTGGAATCAAGAGATGGAAGATACTTATCATCGGGCTGGTGACAGCTGGAGGCATGGTTACGAGAGTTGGAAGATTTCATCAACATCCTTGCGACAGATGAAGCTAAGTGATATTGAATAAAGTTTGTCCTTTGACAGCCATTTTTTCCTCATGCATTCAGTTCGAATTGTTCCGCCGGAAAAGATAAATACTTGTCCCTCCCTGACTCCCTCCCTCCCTCCGTTACTCCCTCCCTCCCTCCCTCCGTCCATCCGTCCGTCAGTCCGTCCGTCGTTTTACAGTATTCTTGATTGTTTGTTTTATAATTGT
>NW_024537196.1:0-11359 GCF_016097555.1 Gigantopelta aegis | reverse complement strand
ATTTTTGTGAAACATGAAGAATAACTTTGTTAGATAGTTAATGGAATAAGAAAAATGCTTCGAGGGTTTTTTGCATTGAAGTTTTGCTTTGAATCAAAGTACAACCCAATTGTAGCCTTAAGGTAGCGGGGTAAATGTAGTGGAGTATTAAAGGATCTTTCAAAACCCAAAAAGAAGATTTGTTCAATTTACATGTTACACTTAACAAGGGAATGAAAGAGGTGATCAATTAATGCCAGAAGTCAGAATTGCTAACTGACATTTAGCCCTTCCCCCCCCCACTCCACTTTAAAAGTAGAGTGGCTCAAAGCTCCCTGCCCCCAGGTTCTCTACCAGTGTATGCATAGTCATAGTCTTGGAAAGTAATGTAAATGTAACAACAAAGTTAATTAAACCTAACATTGTATTAATTATTTGTGACTAATTCTAGGGAAGTCAAATGTTGAACAGTAAGTTAAATCATCTGATGACAGTAATGCAGAAGTAGAAAATTGATTGCTATCTACTGACAATGAAGTTAATCTTAAAGGTATGAAATTATGAAAGAATCTTTATGAATCTATTATTAGTAGATTATAAGACATTCTTTTAACAAAAACAACATAGATATTTTAGTACATATAAGCACAACTTCTAAATTGTGGTACCTAAAATCTATAGTCATTGAATTCAAGTATGGAGCCAAAGTAGAACATTTAAATTACCAGCTCTTTTAGATAGTGTATATGTTAAAATAATAATCGTTTATAACTGTTTAATATTATAGCCATGTTCAAATAAGTCATGATACTTTGTTGCCTCATTCATAGCGCTGAAGTGCAGTGCACTTCATCAAGAAAGATGACAAGAATGGAAACATCATCTAACTCTAGTAGTTGTCAATGATCTTGAGAGCTCTGTGGATGATAGAGGACGTTGATGATTCCAATGATGATAGAGAAATGTCAGTTGAGAATGTACATAACAGTGAAACATCTGAATCATCAGAACTTACAAGATGAGGATTTTCAAGTTTATCAATCAAATGATATAATACAGAGAGTAAGTGGAGACTGGATTGAAGTTGTTCCATTTCGTCTGCAGTTTGAAGAAATGTTTTTGAACCTTTTTCTTCTTAAAACTGGGAGAAGACTGGGGGTAAAACGTCTCAATTTATGTATTTTCAAAAATAATATATTATATTGTTGCTGTAATTATTATTTGGTTATGCTAGGTAGTACGGTTACTTATTGTTTTATTTATAAGTCTTAAGGTTACTACGTCTCATACTTCCATTCAATCATTCCTTTCTTTTTTTGTATTTGTTTTTTTCCTGGAGGAGGAATGTTTTGTCTCTTATTATATCATGTTGGACATCATGTCATTTTATTAATTCATATTATCACATTATTTTATGTGGTTCAATCTATTTATAAACATTATATTTTATTTTGTATAATTATAAAGAATGAGTTGTTATGCTACAATGAGAGTTATCATTTTTGGTTGTAAATATATAATTTCAGAGATTACTAGTGGTGGTCAGTGTTCAAAATATGTAAATGAATGCATAGAATAAAACATGTGATGTTGTACTTTAAGTACGTTTCACACTGAAAAGTTGATCAGTGGGGGATTGAGTAAAGATATATCATAACTTCTAGTTGACCATGTACTTCTTAAAAAGTATACGTAGAAATACAAAGTGTATTTGGTTGGAGGCAATATACCTACCTTTTGAGAAAAGATATGGTAAATGAGATGGTTTAGTATTATACATGTGTAATAATGTAATGTTGCACAATGTTATGTGATCCAGAATCTGCTGATTAGTAATACTGTAATGACACTGTGAATATAGTCACGTTCTTAACTTGTGGGAAAGATACTGCTAAGTAGATTGCAACCTCTTGTTCAATGTGAAAGATGACGGTCACTGTCTCAAGTGTCTTTGTTTTTGATTTAAGTTTTAAGGAATGATAGTCAGATACTGTACTTCTTTGTTAAGTGATTGTAGACTACACCCTCAGATTTAAAGGCATCACTAGTTATGCGAAATCTCAAATTATATAGTAGGCATGGTACCAGAGCAGGTCATAAATCACTATAATGAAACTCTCAACCATCAATGGACGAACATTCATAGTAACTGTGCCATTTTAGGAGAAGTCATTTTGAGCAGTAATACATCATTTGATGAAAGGACAATGAAAAAAGTGAGAATAATTTTGTTTGCTTGAAAGGAAAACAAATCTTAAAGTTAAGGTATGAACAATTTTTTTGAGAATTTATAAATTAGCATCATGCATCTTGAATCATGCTGGAATACTAGGGGTCAAAAATGTCTCTTCTGCTAGTCACTGTTAAATTTTCTAAAACGTTATATAAAAGCACAATTTATTCACTGTACACTATAGAGTATACAAAATATGCAATTTCTCCAATTTTAACTTGTACCTATGTCACATCTCATTTGTTTAATACAATTTCCACTATTAATAGTATGTAATGCAAGAACTCAAGTGTAATTCAGGTAATTAATATTAGAGATTCCTCAAAGTATACACACGATACATCCCATAAGATCCAAATGATTAGGGACTGCTGGTGCACACAAAGTACCAGTGGCTCGTCAGTGACAAGTACCATAATATAATGGTTGCCATGCTTTGATCTGCAACTTGTATGGTATTTTCCCATTTAGAGTCAGTGTGAGCGTATAATTATGGAGTGCCTAATAAAATGCCTCTCAAGAAGTCATACTTTATGAGTATTAAACTAATTCCACCCTAAATCTAAACATTGATTTTATGCAGCAAAGTATGGACATCTTGCTGGACCCCCCCCTTAGGCATGCCTAGTATATAATATCATTAGTGGAGCAATTATGGGATGTGGAATAACAATGTCATAGATAAGTTAAAACTGAGATCACTCAGTTCATCATTATCCAAGTATTACTGGTGTATTCTCAAATATAATTATTACAATATATGTTTCTTGTATCTGCTCAGTACTAGAATCAAAGACATCCAGAGAACCACAAAAAATCACATTAATGGTTAACAACAGTTTGTGTTGTCTGTAAACAGTACTAATACTACTTAGTTGCTATGGATATGCTACTATGAATGCATCACTAGACATCTTCCAAGTATCAGGGTCTAAATTAAAGTGGGTGCAAGCTAGGAGACATTGATATAGCATTACTAACAGACATGAGACCAATTTGGGCCCGTCAGAAGTGCAACATCATCTGTTTTGTGCTTGGACTAAGGGATTGTTGAAACATTATCTAGTAACTTCAGTACTACCTTGACTACCACATAAAGATCTGAAGGTAACAAGGAGTCACCATTCAGAATAACACATTCACTATCCAATCAACTTATAATGTTTAATTGCAACAAATTGTCATTTGAATTATTAAAAGAGCTAGAAAAAATTTTGAAACTGGACTGGACTAATGAAGTTCAGTATGGTATTCATTGTAAGTACTGCAGTTTGCAGTTGAATCACACCAAATAGAGAAGTTGACACTGCCTATGTTGTAACTCAATGTAAAACACTATTAAACTACTCTTTACAAGCCAAAATAACTACTTATTCACAGTACGATAACAATGTAACATAATTAACTCACTGTCCACACCTCTTTTGCTAATACAAATTGCCAACTATAATTTTCATAGCATGTTGTTACAAAAAGTCTAATGTAATACAGTGGAGTAATATTAACACAACTGATATGATAGCCTATTAACTAACAACAATTTTACGGCAAAAGTTTTAAAATGATCTAACTTAAGGTGTACACAAAAACAACAAAAATATAAAAATGGAGTAGTAATTGTTCAACGGGGCGAAAAAACCACACAAAAAACAACCATATTAAAAACCACCATAAAGCCCGGAAAGGAAACCCTTGAAAAAAAAAAAAGAAAAAAAAAAATTGGGAAATTTGTTAATTGACAGAAATAAGATAATAAAATAAGAACATGTATTCCAGAGGTGGGGGGAAGAAAAAAAGAAAATAAGAGTACCCAACTTCGGCGGTTTGAACATACCAAATTGTGTGAGAGTGGTGAAGGAACCAATAAAGTCAAGAAACTATGTCCAGAAACTTTCGTATTTAGGCCCCCAAATTCCATTGGATACTTTAGCCATGTTCAAAGGAATCCCATTGTTGTGATTGATAAACGGTTTAGTGATCATTCAACATTGGCAAATATTGGATCGGAATTTGGCTGTAACAGTGCACCCAAGAATGAGTAATATGTATTGCAAGAAAAACCAATATAATAGTAAACAAAAATAAAACTGCAAGTTGAAAATTGTTGAGTCAATTGGAGCAACCCAACCAATCATTAAAAGTTAGTAGTTAGACGAGGGCTATTAATCAAGCGAAATTCATGTAGGATTTGGGTGGGTCGGTTCAAAATCCTTCCAAAATTCTAAAAGATTTCAGTGTTGGTATAGGTGCATTACTGAATGAGGTTATCTGTAAAGCTAATTCAACTGAGTCAGCGCTAGGCCACATAGGAGTAATACTAGGCACATTCAGTTTGTGAGGACAACGAATAATTGGCCTATCCAATGGAGACCCTAGGATCACAAGTTGTGCAGCCAGAAGGAAAACACCAACAAACACTCTCCAATTGTTTCTCGTAGTACCTACTCATTACGAGCATACACCACGTTCACCAAGTGTAATTTACTGTAAATACTTGTTCGGTCCAGTTAGTCCAGTTCCAATATGCTGACGGTAAAACTTGCATCATTAGTAATATTTGGACTTCTCTTCAAACCAAGCAAATAGAGACGATTGGGGTGCATGTTAGAAATCCAGTTGACTCGTGAGCGTAGTCTTAGCTAAATAGTGTACATGAGAAATAGTATACACAGTTGGCCTAATATAATAATAGGCAGTTGCCTATAATAATTTATAATATACTTAATAAAGGACAGTTTTGACTATAATTTATAATATAATTATAAAAAGGCATGTTGCTATAGATATAATATTTAATTAATAAAATCAAGTAACAGTAATTTATTGAATTATGAAGTGCAGCTGTATATTATTAACATAACCTGATCTCGGATACTATTATGATCTCATGTTTTACCAACTAGGGATGCATCCCTACAAACATATTCGTAATTATAGAAATGGCTGACAGCTCGAAAAATGCATTCATCAGTTCATTAAAACAAGAATAACGTAGCGACTTTCGTATGATGTTTTGATTGTTCAGCTTGGTGTTATACCATCCCATTCGGAGCAGTCATATTGCTAAATTTTGACGGGTCGTAGTGAGACTTCGGTTGCGCAGTTTCACCTCATAACCAATTTGCATTCTCCACAATTATAACCAGCGTAATTACCATTGCAGTGACGGGTTTGGTTAAAGAATAAGAGGGCCAGTGAGACGGGATCACCATCTTCGGTATGAGCGCGTATTACCAATACACAGACACAGGACGAATCGTCCACACCTAAATCTTTCCACATGAGCTGATGTCTCCTGATGGAACTGGACAGCATGTAAGACTTGTCAAATAGATTTATGGAGCAAAATTTAGGGATTTGAGCGTGCACTAAACAGTGCTCGTAATCAACGCAGTAAAAGAGACTTGTAAAAATTTTCATTTTCTGATCGGATATGAATCACAAGAAAAATACTTGACTAATGTACAGCTTTATAACTTCTACGCGATCGGGCTGAGTGAGAGCAGAGACGCACGTCTCCTTCTCCTAGACAGCCCCTTTCGGAGGTCGGAACTAGCTACGTCACCCGCCCGTATCAAAGGACTATATATGCCCTTGATAAAATGGATAAAGTTTCCATCTAAATCGAATGTACTTCCATTAATACGTAATGTATGTTGCTAGGATGAAATTCATCATCATACCAGCAGCCTGATCTTGGAAGTTCATCTGTAGCTGCTGCGGTTCTGGATGATATAATTATGACAGTATATGAAGAAGTAGTTTGATCTAATGTGAAACGATTACATGTACAAAAGGAGTTAGCAGCTTTGATGCGGGTTGTGACATTGTTGGGTATTCATAAACCACCATACTGCAACTAGTGACAATAAGGGCAGTGCCAAACAGTATGTTTTTACGCATTCAATGCCTGTTCATCAAAGTAGTTTGTTGTTTTGGAATTGTACAAGTTTATAGAAGAATGATAGGATGTTATTTAACCATCAAAACTTTTAATATGCAATTTTGTGGACACAGTCACAAAATATTATTTGCATTACTCACAAATTCATATTAATTTAAGCAAATTCGTGGCTCTTATATCATCACTATAAACAAATCTACTCTACCCCAAACTTCAGTCATATTGCATGCCCTAGTGTCCTTATATTTGACTACACAATCGTAGCTCCTGCACGTAATTTAAGAATGATGGTGTGCAATTTAATTTAATTAACAAATTAAGGGAAGTATTTATTAGAAAGGAATAACAAATTTACACTAAAACTATCAATAGGGGATGATTTATCAGTGCATGGTAGAAAACTTTGACGTTTTGGTATGCACTACTGCTTAATTGGTTAGCAATTGGCCAATAATTTAACAACATATATATAGCCAGTTTGAAAAAAGTTAAAATTCAAGTAATGGTGTCACAGAAGCATAATATATTTTAGCTGCATGTATGGCATAATCAGTGAGTATGGACAGCTGTCATGACATACATACATACATAATACATGCAACACACAAACAATAGATATTCTGATATTATGGTGTCTGAAAGACTGATATTAGTAAATATTGTTGTTGTCAACAGTAATGCAATATGGAGAGGTATTGTATAGAGAAATACAATTTTATCATGAATAGCACTAAAATAGCATAACAAGAAATGATGATCTATTGTGACATCATTATGATATCACAAATATTTGTAATTATGGGGTTTCATAATAATGTAGGTCAACAAGTATGAGAAACTTGATAGTAGAGCGTTCTGGGTATAAAGATGTGTATGCCACCCAAAAACCAAGGTCATAGAGAGAAAGAATGTCACTCTGATCTTGTAAACATGGCACAAACAAAAAATGTCTTACTTAAACACAAAATACTATGTGCATAGCAAGATTACATGCTAGTTTGAAATGTTTTTGTAGACATTATACTTTGTAATACATGTGTCTGACATACATGGCACTATTCATGGTGGTTTGCTAATGAATATAATGCCCACTGCAAAGTTAATCCGTTGAGAATTAAGATAAATGACCAAAGTATGAATCACATACTATTAATATAAAGCATAGCTGGTATTGGAATTTTGAATTCGACATAACACATAGGCACACAACACTCCTATCACACTGTAGCTAGCTATACCACAGGTGACTATACCGCTCAGGCCAGAACATAATAATCAAAATCTTGAACCAAGAACCTAAAAAAAAATATTATATATACCATTAATTTAATTACGTTATTAACCCATAAGGCATATATTACCCTAATTAAAGGCACCATAAACACTTCTGTACATAACATTTTTAATTTTTAGCGCTATATCATGAATTAATGGAAGTCCTCTTATCTGGTAAACTTAGACTTGATTAAAACGGCGACATCCTCATCCTACTGTGTATAGCTTAAACAAAATATAAATAATAGTTTATGGTATTATATGTATAGGTATATCTAGACAAGAGGGGGGAATTTTGTCAGCAATAAAACATAATAATAACATGGAACAAAATACTGACCCCCCAGAAATTAGCAATTCACCAAATTTTTCTGGTAGCTACTAGTATTATCAATCCTCATACAAATTCACAAAATAATCTAATTTAAGCAGTCAACACATAAGTATTCAGAACCACTTTGACAATTTTTCTGCTCACGGTACCAAAAACTATGTGAGACACTTGAAGTAAGGGGAATCTATTATCAATCATACATTTTATGTGTAGTGTAAAAAGACATACCTACTTGAACCAATCAATGCAAATATATATACTTCTGACGACTATTAACATCACATGTGATTACTTGATAATCTTTTTAGCTTGTTTTCAAGTATATGCAACCGGAAAAGGACGAGCCAAACGCAGGGTTTGGTGGAGCTGGGAATGCATAAGAATCATAGTAAGATTAGGCAGATTTGAAAACGCTGGAGTGTCTTGGTAAAGGTAAAACTGTGAATATTTACACTCTGATAGGATATGTAAGGTATGCAGGTATAGGTGTTAATTATTATGTGGGTACTTGAATGTCTTGACGTGGTTGGGCGGAGATTAGACCAATTCACAAAGAAAAGGACTTGTCCAGCCAACACAGACCATGCAAGATCTAAGAGCAGATGAATTCTATCAATTTTAATGTTTATGATTTGGGGGTCATCGCAATACAGTGACCACACCACTCAAAATAAGCGAGGTTTTTACCAGGTCAAGATATCCTGTTTAAGTGAGAAAGAACACTGGTGCTTTAGTTTATTTCCTGGTGTTTCAAGCCACTTGTCAGATCCCAACAGAGTGCTCAAAGTCTTTGTTATATCAGAGGCAAAAGTTATATAATAAAGTATAGAAATATAAGGTATGACGTGAAAAGTAAAGCATAGATATTTGAAAGAGGTCTTGTAGGTGGCTAACTAGTGACTTTGAAGCATAATCTCATGACCTAGGGTCCACGAGTGCATATATGTGGCACAATGCCAGGACTATGTAAAATCACAGATGCTCTTTACGCATTGAAGTGAGTGGGTTGGTATTATATGACTCAAAGTCATTAGGTCTCCTCGAATCTTCTTTACTTAAACTATGTAGTATGGCAACAGTGATGAGGTCTTTTTTCTAAACGATATTTAAATATTTTTTAGTTTTTAATGCATTAGCATCTTTTTTTACCAAATAAATTTTATGATTATATATGTAAACTATGCCAATAAGACAGCCAATCACATTAGATTAATTAAATGATAAAGGGAAAGAAGAAAGGGAAATGTGTGATTCTAATTTTATGCATCATGGATAGATTATGAATTTTGATTAGGTGGGTCAAATGTAATAGATGATATGTAGTACACTATGATAACTGAGGTTATGTAGAGAAATTAAGCTTGTTCATTTAGAAGTAATGTTTGTTCTATGAAAACCTGAACATTTTCATATTTTTGACATTACTCTTGTTGTAGATATAAAGAAAAGTACAAAAGTTGTGGTATGAGCTAAATAATTGTATCAAGGAGTCAATGTCAACATTGATGAACTAGCAACAAATAGACAGGTACTATTATATATTAACGGCAGCGCATAGAAGATATAAGGGAGGGGTCAGCGAGATAGATGAGATGTAAGATTAAGATATTGGTCGATGGAAAGAACACCGAAGGAGATGATGTAAATATTGGGAAACTGGCGCAATTGTTAGAATCTGGTGGAAGAAAGATTTGTTGATTTGGTATGAAGGGGAGGAACTGGGGGGGGATAATTGCAGAGGTAAAATTAACTTAATAAGAGACACGTAAGTTCGGTGGGGGACTGTTTAAGGTTTCTCTTTCAGACCGGTAATAGTGAGAGCTCAAAAGAAGGTGTGAGCGAATGTGTCCTAAAATAATATACTGTTTCTACAGGACCCAATCTGTTGGGGAAAGCTTATCCTAAAAAATAGATTATATTGGTGCTCTTTGTTAGGATATACTGATGAACAATTGAGGCTATAATATAACAATGATGATGAAGAAGTTCGTAGGAAGCAAGTTAATTAGAAAATATGGTGGGAAAGAAAATGGAAAAGAAGCTACTGTTTGGAAGTTGTCATAGCTCTGGCTAGTTGTGATAGGATGATCTTTGAGATCAATTACTTGCTGGATTTCTTTGAGATTAAGAAAGGACTTAATATTAAGATTTTATAAGAATGATGTTTTTATACTATAGATAGTGAACAAGGTAGGCAATTCCAAATGTTTCCAAAATAGATCGTAAATGTATATTTGTGCTTATATGCAAAAAAATTTGATAACATGGTACTTTTCCATTTTAATTATCAAAGTTGTTTCATTTACTTCTTTCACTTTTGTTTATAGATATTCCCAAAACCCTTCAAGAAACTTGGCAGTGAAGGCACATCATGCACACCCAAAGTACTTAAGGAGAGTCGATTGAATTAGTTAATAATGTTATTAATTTAAAAGTTGTTAAAAAAGTCTATTTTGGTATAATTGGTACAGCTTGTGTAAAATCTTATTGATTCTGTTACGAAATTTAAATATGAAGTATTAAATTCTACCTAAATTATTGGAAATTTATTGGTTGAAAACTTGAATTTCACCTCAAAATTAAATTAGTATATAAGAATTGTTGTGATTTGCCTATTGGCAAAAGGAAAGCAAAAATGATTCATAAGCAGTGCTAGTTTCTTAGAGATCCCCCCTGGGTTTCCCTAGAATAAATTGTAACGTACCCACCCCCCAACCATCATTGGTTATATTCAGGTTAATATTTTAGGATTATAAAGCCAAGATAATTGACAAATTCTTTGGAAACCAAGGTGAAATGATAATACGTCTTTTACATAAAATCAAATCACTTTTTTCAAGAATACTTTGACAAAGGTAGTTGTTAGGACAATACATTTTTTTTGTGGGGCAAAGATCCGTATGAAAACAAAATACTATGTTTGTAAGGGAGGTTTAATTCATATATAGAAAATTCTGGAATTATGTATAAAAGAGTAGAAAGGATAAATGAAAGAGAAAAAACATCCGTTTTGGTCGCATAAGAACGTCATCCTCAAAAAAAGTAAGTTCTTTTCCTAGCAGACTTATCGAGGGAAGAAGGGGGAAAGGACTACATTTTGCAAGTTGGTTTCATTCCATTCAAGGAACAAGTGTTGGCTGTTTTGAGGCTACTTTAAGTTTGGGTAATTTGGTGCCACACGGGCCAGAAAATAGAAATACAAACAGTTAAAAAGCTCACCGAGGCGCATACGCTTTGCAAAAAGGCACGCTTTAAAAATGGTTCCTTAAAGGGAGTTAACACATATGATTTTTCCATAATTAGTTGTGATATGTACAGAGGAACAAAAAGTAGTTATAAAAAATAAGAATCAACAGGTAAAAACCAATAAGGCCAACACCAAAATGGTTATTTTAGGAAAACCACAATTTTTCAAGCGAGTTTCACTTCTCTTAATTATAAGAGATTATTCCAAAAAAAGTTACAACGTTACCCAAACCCACTACCAGACATCAGTAATTTTAACAAAGTTAAGGTTGTATGTATTATGGCCGGAAACTACTGCTAAGTGTTTATTTTTGATGATGAATTAATCCAATAAAATTTGCTTTTCCATATTGGCAAAAGTTCTAAGGAAGGATTTAGTGAAGTAGAA
>NW_024537195.1:0-6883 GCF_016097555.1 Gigantopelta aegis | reverse complement strand
AAGTACATTCTTTTCAGTTTCGTTAAAACACTTTGTTTTCGCTTTGGGTACCATGACTGAACTGAAGTAGCGTAGTATATTTAACGTTAATTTATAACTGAACTAGTGTAGTATATAAACTTAATGTTTACACGCACATATATTCAATTTACAAGTCGATCTTCCAAACGCAGAATTTTAAGTACTTGATGTTTTAAAGTGTCCATCCACTCTACAATTTTAACGTTAATATCCAAATAGTCTTTACATTGATACTGACACAAAACAAATCCAGGAGTGTTTAATAAAACGGGATCTGCACGCACGAGATGTTTCCACCTGCCAATGACATCATCTTCGTTCAGTTCAACTACGCAGTCGTGTAATAGCGTTCGAGCATACCCTCGTGGTACAGTGTTTTACATGTGTGAGTTCTCTCCTCGTCGAACATGCATCCCATACACATTTCTTTACACAGACGTTGAATCAGTTTGCATACTTCAAACGCGTAACTCAGGGTTAACTCATTTTCCAAGGATTTTCTGTTGTCAACTGCATTCACTTCATCCACCATGAAACGAGTTGGACGTATTTTCCTGATTATTATTAGCTTGGTACTGGTTGTTAAACCGCAGAAGGAACGCTTGGCATCTATCACACATTCATTACGTTTCTTAAACCAGAGATTCGATTTTTTTTCACTATAGTTTCATCAAGACTACATTCCGATCGTAACACGTATTTCCAACTGAAATAGATAGCATGTCTCTTATCGTTAGTGCTCATCTTTGAACGCAATCGTTCTAAATAATAAATAACAATACTTTTTTTTTTACTTATAAGATAAAATTCAAACGTGTTCGTTACAAAGGATTATTATGATTGGCCACATTCAAACGCGTTCGTTACAATGGGTAATTATGATTGGATAAAACAAGTGGAACCGGTTTCAACCGGTTTTGTTCAACAAAAGACGTGTTGCAACACGTTTATAAATACATCCAGTGAAAACCCCCATTTCAATGGCGTCAAAACGCACGTTTGAAGCGACCCCATCGCACTCATCACAACGGTGTTTAAAATTTCTGTTAAAACATTTTTCAATAGAAGACGTTGTTTTCCCGCCAAAAGTTAACCTTCCCGCCAAATATTAAAAATAAATAAAAAATGCTAGTCATCATCTCAACACAATAGATGCATGTCTATTGTACTAATGTCAACAATCAGTGACGTCGCCATTGTGCTAAAGACGAACAACAGGAGACATCTCCATTGTACTAGAGGCGAACAATAGGTGACATCGCCATTGTTCCAGAGGCAGGGACTCATTGTTCCGGAGGTGCATATCCATTGTAATGGAGGCGTTTCCATTGTATTCCCATTGTTGTCCGCGTAGCCCAGTGATAAAACGTTCACTTGATGCGCTGTCGGTCTGGGATCGATCCCCGTCGGTGGGCCCATTGGGCTATTTCTCGCTCCAGCCAATGCACCACGATTGGTATATCAAAGGCCGTTGTATGTGATATCCTGTCTGTGGGATGGTGCATATAAAATATCCCTTGCTGCTAATCGGAAAGAGTAGTCCATGAAGTGGGTACAGCGGGTTTCCTCTTTCAATATCTGTGTGTGATCCTTTACCATATGTTCGACGCCATATAACCGTAAGCAAAATGTGTTGAGTGCGTCGTTAACTAAAACATTTCCTTCATTCGAGAATTTGTGAGTAACTTTTTGTTGACAGGAGACTATTTGTCCAACTGGTCAGTACAAAATATTGGACCTAATGAACATAAACAAGTTGAAGATGCCTATGAAATCATCCGTTATTAATATCTAAGTAATTAATATAACTGGATTTCTAAACAAATCATGCTTACTTCCTATATGTGACCCGTCACATCGAATCGGGTCTTAAGTCGCAATACTCGATTTTCAGTAGCAGCAAAAATAAAAGCAAAGTGTTATTTTTGTCGAAATTGCGATTTTTGTACATACATAAATTTGGTGTCAAAATAAAGCTGATGATCACAGGAATGAGAAAATATGTATAGCTCAAAACTTGATATTCCTACTTATGACCCGATTCGATGTGATGGGTCACATATTACATCGCCAAACTCGGACTTAGATTGTCTGAATTCGTTATAGATGCATTTATTTTTGGACTTTTGTTCTAAATATGAGCATGCGATGTCATATACACAACGTTTAGCTGATGATAGGATACAGTGATCATAAATGGAAAAACTAATGTCCATTTGTATTAACCGATTAGTATACAATAGCTAGTGTTCCTTAGAATTTATGTTGTGTATATTCTTGTATTAGAGCAACACCATCGGTATCCAACCAATGTATATATTTCCATACTCCATTTAAATTAACACTACATAGATTTTCTAATTCGCAGTTGAGTAAACATTTTTTTTTTAACGGTGTATACAGTACGCGAACGTAGCACTTTGGTTGGTCTGCTCGGTGGTTTCGTTGATTTTGAAAAACAAAATGTTTGCAAACAAATCGCCAAAACATTATTTTGTGAAACTGACACATGCAAGTTGCGTTAGCTGCACAAGAATTCATTATATATAATGGGGATCGTATTGATACGAGCGACTGTTTTCGATGTGCTGCAGATTAAAAAATAAAATATTAATTAAAAGATAAAAATTGGGGGTGGGTAGAGGTTTGAGGGAAGGGTGTTTAAAAATAAATTGCCTAGCAGACGACTTTGTTCCACACCAGTAACAACTTGCATCTTGATTCTGCAATGTGTGCACACGTCACTTGCTGTGACCCTTCTTTATTTGTCGGTTGTTGTCAACTGCTGATATCATATGTTATATAAATTTAATAAATCAATAATAAAAACAAAATAAAAAAATACAATTTCTTATTAATATATTATTATTATGCGTTGACATAATTTTTAAAGCAGAATTTTTAGATTATTGTCCTAAAACTTATAATATTGATGTATTCCGTTTGGCGTCTTAATACAGTATTGACTCTATTCGACTGATTATAATACATTTTAAAACGAAACCCAAAAATGTATGATGTAAGTTAGCCAAGAAACAATCCTTGAGATTACTGAAAATGGAAAACGCTTAGTAATATTAAAGGGACATTCCTGAGTTTGCTGCACTTTTTAAGATGTTATCGACTAGCAGAGACTTTTTGACGACTGTAATTACATATAAAAAATATTTTTTTGCATAAAATATTAATGGCTGTATATTAAACATGTTTCTGATGGTTCTAATATTTGAAATAGGTTAAATTTCATTTTATTTCCTAAAATATATTTTTTTCGTACGTACGAAATTAAAAAATCCAGTTTGGACTTCTTAAAAAGATTAAGACGACCAGAAACACATTGAATATACAGACACTGATGTTCTAAACAAGAAAATATATTTAATGTGTAAGTTTAATCGTAGAAATATTTTATTAGTCGGAAACTCAGGAATGTCCCTTTAAAGGAGAAGGGGCGTCACTGAATGTGTTGGGGGATGGTAATATATATTGCACTTTCGAGAGAAAACAAGTGAAATCGACCCATTGTGTTTACAGGTGATATGAAGGAGCGTCACTGAATGTGTTGGGGGGATGGTAATATATATTGCACTTTCGAGAGAAAACAAGTGAAATCGACCCATTGTTTTTACAGGTGATATGAAGGAGCGTCACTGAATGTGTTGGGGGGATGGTAATATATATTGCACTTTCGAGAGAAAACAAGTGAAATCGACCCATTGTTTTTACAGGTGATATGAAGGAGCGTCACTGAATGTGTTGGGGGGATGGTAATATATATTGCACTTTCGAGAGTAAACAAATGAAATCGACCCATTGTTTTTACAGGTGATATGCAGGGATGTTAAAGCTATGTGGAAACGCGTAAATGCGCCTTATGTTATAAGTTATAACCAGTTTAGATTTGTAAGCACTGAATGCAATTGTTGGCAGTTCCAGGCTTTGCAAACAACAATTTTCTTGCAGGGGCCCTTGAGCGCCCCCTAGACCCCGGTCGCAGCATGTTTTTGTTTTTTTGGTACAGCCCCTCTCACATCCCTGGACTTCCCTACGTGACGTCTGTCACAATGGGCTAACAAAACATATTTTTATTTGTATTATTATTACATGTATTATTATTTAGGTTTAAAAAATAAAATAAAAAATCCCCCCCCCCCCCAATGCAGGCGTGTATATAAAGGAATGTTAGGAGAGGGGTCTAGACTGGCGAGCTACGTTTATGGGGTGTGGGGGTGGGTGGGTTTACAAAACTATGTACCTATACAGACACATGTGCAGAATATTGTGCAAGGGGGTGTCCAGACTGGCGAGCTACGTTTATGGGGTGTGGGGGTGGGTGGGTTTACAAAACTATGTACCTATACAGGCACATGTGCAGAAGATTGTGCAAGGGGCTGTCTAGACTGGCAATACAATTATGGAGGCGGGTTTAAAGAAAGACTAGTACATGTATATAAGAAGAGATGCAGTTATCACAGGCTTCGTACAAATGAAAGGAGGCGGGTTTAAAGAAAGACTAGTACATGTATATAAGAAGAGATGCAGTTATCACAGGCTTCGTACACATGAAAGGAGGCGGGTTTAAAGAATGACTAGTACATGTATATAAGAAGAGTTATGCAGTTATCACAGGCTTCGTACACATGAAAGGAGGCGGGTTTAAAGAATGACTAGTACATGTATATAAGAAGAGTTATGCAGTTATCACAGGCTTCGTACAAATGAAAGGAGGCGGGTTTAAAGAAAGACTAGTACATGTATATAAGAAGAGATGCAGTTATCACAGGCTTCGTACAAATGAAAGGAGGCGGGTTTAAAGAAAGACTAGTACATGTATATAAGAAGAGATGCAGTTATCACAGGCTTCGTACAAATGAAAGAAGACGGGTTTAAAGAAAGACTAGTACATGTATATAAGAAGAGTTATGCAGTTATCACAGGCTTCGTACAAATGAAAGGAGGCGGGTTTAAAGAAAGACTAGTACATGTATATAAGAAGAGTGATGCAGTTATCATAGGCTTCGTACAAATGAAAGAAGACGGGTTTAAAGAATGACTAGTACAAAATTGTGGGGTGGGGGTGAGGGTGGACACCCCCTAAAACTCTTCCCTTGAATCAGTGGTTGATTAAAATATATATGTATTCTGTATATAGTGTCAAATTACATTGATTTAATTAATTTAGAAACCTTATTAAAAGGGTACACTGGAAGTAAATTCCTGTACCAATGTACCATATATTTGAGACAAGTGAATGGTCCTTTTTTGGCATTGAAAACACATTTGGGGTTATTTTAATGACAATTTAGTGGACATATTTATAGGGTAAATGCTAATATAGGTATTAATTTTTGTTGTTGTTGAAAATAGTTCTTTAAACTGTATTCCATCAGTACAGCAGAATTTTTTTGTTTTGTTGTTGTCATATTTACAAAGTGTCCGCGGTCCCCAATATAACAGAACACTGCGATCGTACGACCCCCCCCCCCCCCCCCTCCATCCCTTAAAAAGACAAAACAAAAACAAACAAACAAACAACAACAAAAATATCACGGATCCACAATTCTCTTTCCATTTGCTTTCACATGCAATATTTCACTAAATAATATTTCGCCACCAGTAATCTATGATCCACTGATGACATTAATATACTTACCGATGTTGTTTTAGTCTAGTAAATTAAACTATAAACATTTGTAAATTTTACAAACCATTGTCAGTTTTTACAAACCATTGTCAGTTTTACAAACCATTTTACAAACCATTGTCAGTTTTACAAACCATTGTCAGTTTTTACCGTGATTTTTGTTTTTGTTTTTTGTTTACACTGACACCCCAAAACCATTACTCTAACAGTAATGTAAGCGTAAGACAGAACGGAAGCCAGTCTTAATGCGAGCACCAGACGTTTCGTCCCCGAACCAGTTCGCCACAAATCAGTTCGATCCCACTGAGTGAGTGAGTAACTCGTTTAACGTGCTCATATACCACGAAGGTTTCGAACACGCCTGTCTCGGGCCTAGCCTTTGACATCGCAGTGACTAAGTCCGGGCCAGGAGGGGGTTTTAGTTTAAGGTGAACGGAATTTGGAATAGGAATTTAGTAGTTAGATCAGAGACCTAAGACAAAAATGAGATAGCTAATCCATCGTAACGTGTCTGGCAAAAACGTTAAAGTCCAAAAATAAAATTATAGTAATCGGCCGAAACCGTTTTAAGATGATTCGATTAATTTAGAAGGTCATCCAAAAATAAAATGCATTGGACTGTTTACAAAATTGTTTAAATAAACATAACATTTTGAAGTGCAGCCACACAATTTGAAGTCCGACTAGGCCCTTACCTGGAGGCGAAGATTGTTAAAAAAAGTTGGCGGCGAAACTTAAAAATGATGGGTTGATCGTACTTCGGGAAGAACTTGACGAGGTCAACGTAGCATTCCCGAAGCAGTGCTTGGTATTCCTCAGGAGGGGTATACTGGAAGTAAATTCCTGTACCAATGTACCATATATTTGAGACAAGTGAATGGTCCTTTTTTGGCATTGAAAACACATTTGGGGTTATTTTAATGACAATTTAGTGGACATATTTATAGGGTAAATGCTAATATAGGTATTAATTTTTGTTGTTGTTGAAAATAGTTCTTCAAACTGTATTCCATCAGTACAGCAGAATTTCTTCTTTTTTTTGTCATATTTACTAAGTGTCCGCGGTCCCCAATATAACAGAACACTGCGATCGTACGACCCCCCCCCCCCCCCACCCCTTAAAAAGACAAAACAAAAACAAACAAACAAACAACAACAAAAATATCACGGATCCACAATTCTCTTTCCATTTGCTTTCACATGCAATATTTCACTAAA
>NW_024537194.1:0-7058 GCF_016097555.1 Gigantopelta aegis | reverse complement strand
TTTTAATAGCAATTTTTTTTATATAAAATAACATGTGCCAATATTGGGATTAATCTTTAAACTTCGATAAACATATTTAATGTTTCATGTGTGTACTTCTGATATCTTAACTTTTTTAAAGACCTTGATTTTTTATTGTCCTTTTGGCATATTTTATCGGGTGCTAAGTCATATTTTAGACAAAATTTGTAAGTTTTAGGGGGAAAAAATTTGGTTACTTTGAAGATTTTGTTTACCAAATCCATACTTAACTTTTTTTGTGCACTATTGTGCCTTCTGTTCTCATTTATACATCACAATAAGCTTGTTACACCATATCTTTAGGTCTCCAGATCAAATCTTTTTTAAAATAATCACTTAGTTTGATCCCATGAACGTGATTTTAAGTGTTTCTTACTAGATTGGAACCACCATTTTTCCCAGGCCCCCCAACCCCCCCCTTTGATTATTACCTTGCCCACGGTGTAATTTGGATGATTTATTTTTATTGTTAATGCATGTAGAGATTATCCCCCCCCCAATGTTAATAGCTAAATGATATGCTGGATTACAGATTGTAGGATTACATCCAATATACATATTGTATTGATCTGGATTAGAAATATAATGCAATAAAATAGATGTTCGGGTAATTATGTCCACTTAAAAACAGGTTTTTTGTAGTAATGAATCAAAATAAATATAGCGAAAGCCTGCATGATAATTCCAGATATTACAAATTTTTTAAAACCTCCAACTACAGTAGGGTATACATCAAAATATAGTCAGGAATATTGGTGGGCTGCCCAATGGTTTTGATGGTCCAATTTGAAAATCTGCCATAGCTGATGGATTTGTGAAATTCCCGCACATGGTAACTTGAAGATGCCCACACCAAGCATACAGGATTTCTTTCCAACAGTGATGTGCAGGACATTAAGTCATTAACTTCATACAGATGCAGTCATGTTGGTTTTTTATTCCGGTTCCTCAGACATTGTATTTTTTTAATACTGATATTTCTTTGATGTGCCTATTGAGGTCTTCATAATCTAGGGGTCAGTCAAAGTACATGTGTTTCA
Source organism: Gigantopelta aegis (assembly GCF_016097555.1). Classification (NCBI taxonomy): domain Eukaryota; kingdom Metazoa; phylum Mollusca; class Gastropoda; order Neomphalida; family Peltospiridae; genus Gigantopelta; species Gigantopelta aegis. Next base: position 5,997 of record NW_024537194.1, on the reverse strand, counting down.
ATGGAATAAGTTAAGGAGTTTGAGGTACTCTGAATAGCCATGCTGGTCTCTACATATATAGGCTGAGCACACACACACATCTGACAATAAATATCTTCAGGAGTATTATTTTTTAAAAAAATTATTTTTTCAAATATGACATATTGCATTTGTACAAAACTGTACAAAAATACATGTGTTTTGTGAGGTGTACATTAAATTAGGTTGCACTGTAGAAACAACAGTTTCAGTGAGGTTGTCAGTTTATGTCAGAAGACACCAGATCCTGGTTGTCATAAAAACACATGATTCACCACCTTTTGAAACATGTATGTTATCAGTATAGGTTGCACTATACCAATTAATTTCCGGCTGGGTCGAAGTTCGAGGTGTACCGAACTTTTTGATAGAGAAGTTAACACCACAAGTCCTGTGATTGGTTATAAATGTGAGTGTGTTGGTTGTAAAAACAATTAGTTTTCATCTGGGCTAAAAAATGTATGCAATTTTATTTGATGTAGTACCACCGTGTCAAGTAGCCTTGTGCTTGGAACATGTATGGGGTACCTGTAAAAAAAAGTACTAAAATTTTGTGCGAAACTAGGGGTGTTGCAGAAACATCTGGTTATACCGAAAAATGAGCCATGAAAGGTACCATTTTCTGCAGTTAATACTTTGAGGTAGGGGTTGTAGTACTGATATTTATGGGTCACAGTTTGGTTGATATATTGCATATAGTGTTTTTTAAACACAAACGTTAACATGGGTCGCCTATGGGATTTGAATTGGTATAGTCCAACCTATAGCACATATTCAGTGCATAATAAAAAAGATTATGATTTTTGTGATTTAATTAAATTAAACTACACTATTTGATTAATTAGCCGTCACTCGGCCATGCAAGTTCACAATGACCTTGACCTTGACAATAATTACTGTACATAGCCCTGAATGGAGTTTGAACAAAAATTAGCACTGAGGAAAAGTTGGTTTTGGCCTATAATTCATACTATACAGATTTGAATGTTCTATTTACATGGTGTTTGACTTGCCATATACAACTGCTCTTAAATATGTTAATATATCTAGGCAGTCTGAACTTAGATTTTAATAGCAATTTATTTGTTATATTAAAAATAACATGTGCCAATATTGGGATAATGTCTTTAAACTTCTATAAACATAGTTAATGTTTGATGTGTGTACTTCTGATAGCTTAACTTTTTAAAGACCTTGATTTTTATTGTCCTTTTGGCATATTTATAGGGTGCTAAGTCATATTTTAGACAAATTTGTAGTTTTAGGGGAAATTTTTTTTTACTTTGAAGAATTTTTTTACCAAAGCCATAATTAAAATTTTTGTCACTATTGTGCCTTCTGTTCTCATTTATACATAACAATAAGCTTGTTAAACATATCTTTAGGTCTCCAGATCAAATCTTTTTTTAAAAATAATCACTTAGTTTGCTCCCATGAAGTGTATTTTAAGTGTATACTAGATTTGGAACCAATTTTTCCAGATTTGATTATCTACCTTGGTGTAATTTGATGATTTATTTTATTGTTAATGCTGTATTATCCAATGTTAATAGCTAAATGATATGCTGGATTACAGATTGTAGGAATACATCCAATATACATATTGTATTGATCTGGATTAGAAAATAATGCAATAAAAATAGATGTTCGGGTAATTATGTCACTTAAAAACAGGTTTTTTTTAGTAATGAATCAAAAATAAAATATGCGAAAGCTGCATGATAATTCCAGATATTACAAATTTTTAAAACCTCCAACTACAGTAGGGTATACATAAAATATAGTCAGGAATATTGGTGGCTGCCAATGGTTTTTGATGGTCCAATTTGAAAATCTGCCATAGCTGATGGATTTGAAATTCCCGCACATGGTAACTTGAAGATGCCCACACTCAGCATACAGGATTTTCTTCCAACAGTGATGTGCAGGACATTAAGTCATTACTTCATACAGATGCAGTCATGTTGGTTTTTCCTTCCTCAGACATTGTATTTTTTTCCGACATTGTTTTTTTTATACTGATATTTCTTTGATGTGCCTATTGAGGTCTTCATAATCTAGGGGTCAGTCAAGTACATGTGTTTCAATGGAATAAGTTTAAGGAGTTGAGGTACTCTGAATAGCCATGCTGTCTCTACATATATAGCTGAGCACACACACACATCTGACAATAAATATCTTCAGGAGTATTATTTTAAAAAAAATTATTTTTTCAAATATGACATATTGCATTTGTACAAAACTGTACAAAATACATGTGTTTTGTGAGGTGTACATTAAATTAGGTTGCACTGGTAGAAACAACAGTTTCAGTGAGGTTGTCAGTTTATGTCAGAAGACACCAGATCCTGGTTGTCATAAAAACACATGATTCACCACCTTTTGAAACATGTATGTTATCAGTATAGGTTGCACTATACCAATTAATTTCCGGCTGGGTCGAAGTTCGGGTGTACCGAACTTTTGATAGAGAAGTTAACACCACAAGTCCTGTGATTGGTTTATAAATGTGAGTGTGTTGGTTGTAAAAACAATTAGTTTCATCTGGGCTAAAAATGTATGCAATTTTATTTGATGTAGTACCACCGTGTCAAGTAGCCTTGTGCTTGGAACATGTATGGGGTACCTGTAAAAAAAGTACTAAAATTTTGTGCGAAACTAGGGGTGTTGCAGAAGAACATCTGGTTATACCGAAAATGAGCCATGAAAGGTACCATTTTCTGCAGTTAATACTTTGAGGTAGGGGTTGTAGTACTGATATTTATGGGTCACAGTTTGGTTGATATATTGCATATAGTGTTTTTAAACACAAACGTTAACATGGTCGCCTATGGGATTTGAATTGGTATAGTCCAACCTATAGCACATATTCAGTGCATAATAAAAAAGATTATGATTTTTTGTGATTTAATTAAAATTAAACTACACTATTTGATTAATTAGCCGTCACTCGGCCATGCAAGTTCACAATGACCTTGACCTTGACAATAATTACTGTACATAGCTCTGAATGGAGTTTGAAACAAAAATTAGCACTGAGGAAAAGTTGGTTTTGGCCTATAATTCATACTATACAGATTGAATGTTCTTATTTACATGGTGTTTGACTTGCCATATACAACTGCTCTTAAATATGTTAATATATCTAGGCAGTCTGAACTTAGATTTTAATAGCAATTTATTTTTATATTAAAAATAACATGTGCCAATATTGGGATAATGTCTTTAACTTCTATAAACATAGTTAATGTTTCATGTGTGTACTTCTGATAGCTTAACTTTTTAAAGACCTTGATTTTTATTGTCCTTTTGGCATATTTATAGGGTGCTAAGTCATATTTTAGACAAATTTGTAGTTTTTAGGGGAAATTTTTTTTTACTTTGAAGAATTTTTTTACCAAAGCCATAATTAAAAAATTTTGTCACTATTGTGCCTTCTGTTCTCATTTATACATAACAATAAGCTTGTTAAACATATCTTTAGGTCTCCAGATCAATCTTTTTTTAAAATAATCACTTAGTTTGCTCCCATGAAGTGTATTTTAAGTGTATACTAGATTTGGAACCAATTTTTCCAGATTTGATTATCTACCTTGGTGTAATTTGATGATTTATTTTATTGTTAATGCTGTATTATCCAATGTTAATAGCTAAATGATATGCTGGATTACAGATTGTAGGAATACATCCAATATACATATTGTATTGATCTGGATTAGAAATAATGCAATAAAATAGATGTTCGGGTAATTATGTCACTTAAAAACAGGTTTTTTTTAGTAATGAATCAAAAATAAATATGCGAAAGGCTGCATGATAATTCCAGATATTACAATTTTTAAAACCTCCAACTACAGTAGGGTATACATAAAATATAGTCAGGAATATTGGTGGCTGCCAATGGTTTTGATGGTCCAATTTGAAAATCTGCATAGCTGATGGATTTGAAATTCCCGCACATGGTAACTTGAAGATGCCCCACACTCAGCATACAGGATTTTCTTCCAACCCGTGATGTGCAGGACATTAAGTCATTACTTCATACAGATGCAGTCATGTTGGGTTTTTCCTTCCTCAGACATTGTATTTTTTTTAATACTGATATTTCTTTGATGTGCCCTATTGAGGTCTTTCATAATCTAGGGGTCAGTCAAGTACATGTGTTTCAATGGAATAAGTTTAAGGAGTTGAGGTACTCTGAATAGCCATGCTGTCTCTACATATATAGCTGAGCACACACACACATCTGACAATAAATATCTTCAGGAGTATTATTTTTAAAAAAAATTATTTTTTCAAATATGACATATTGCATTTGTACAAAACTGTACAAAATACATGTGTTTTGTGAGGTGTACATTAAATTAGGTTGCACTGTAGAAACAACAGTTTCAGTGAGGTTGTCAGTTTATGTCAGAAGACACCAGATCCTGGTTGTCATAAAAACACATGATTCACCACCTTTTGAAACATGTATTTTATCAGTATAGGTTGCACTATACCAATTAATTTCCGGCTGGGTCGAAGTTCGAGGTTGTACCGAACTTTTGATAGAGAAGTTAACACCACAAGTCCTGTGATTGGTTATAAATGTGAGTGTGTTGGTTGTAAAAACAATTAGTTTCATCTGGGCTAAAAATGTATGCCAATTTATTTGATGTAGTACCACCCGTGCTCAAGTAAGCATTGTGCTTGGAAAATGATGCGGGTGTACCTGATCCAAAAAAAGACTGTACTAAAAATTTGTGCGAAACTAGGCGACGGTTGCCAGAAACATATGGGTATATACCGAAAAATGCAGCCTATGAAAGGAGTTGCGCCATAACATTTTTTCTGCAGTTAGTATACGTTGAGGTTATGGGGTGTAGAGTTTGTAGTACTGATATTTATGAGGTCACAGTTGTGTCGCTGATATATTGCCATGATAGTGTTTTTTAAACACAAAGCGTTGTTAACAGGGTCGCTTATGAGATTTGAAGTTGGTATAGATCCAACCTATAGCACATATTCAGTGCATTTAATAAAAAAGATTATGCATTTTTTGTGATTAATTTAAATTAAACTACACTATCTTGATTAATTAGCCGCTCACTAGGCATGCAAGTTCACAATGAACTTGGACCTTGACAATAATAACGATACATAGCTCTGAATGGAGAGTTGAAAAAAAAATTAGAACTGAGGGAAAAGTTGGATTTTGGCCTATAAGTCATTACTATGACAGAGTTGAATGTTCGTAGTTACATGGTGTTTTGACTTGCCATATTACAACTGCTCGTAAATATGTTAATATATCTAGGCAGGTCTGAACTAGATTTTAATAGCAAGTTTATTTGATAGTAAAAATAAATGTGCCAATCTTGGGATAATGTCTTTTAACTTCTAGTAAACTAGTTAATGTTGCATGTGGGTACTTCTGATAGCTTAACTTTTTAAAGGACCTTGATTTTTTATTGTCCTTTTGGCATTATTTTAGGGAGTGCCTAAGTCCAATCTTTTAGACAATTTGTGTTTTAGTGGGAAAATTGTTTTTACTTTGAAGAAGTTTGTTTACCAAAGCCATAATTAAAAATTTTGTCCACTAATTGTGGCCTTCTGTTCTCATATAATAACAATAAGCTTGTTAAACATATTTTAGGTCTCCAGATCAAATCTTTTTTAAAATAATCACTTAGTTTGCTCCCATGAAGTGTATTTAAGTGTATACTAGATTTGGAACCAATTTTTCCAGATTTGAATTATCTACCTTGGTGTAATTTGATGATTTATTTATTGTTAATGCTGTTATCAAGTTAATAGCTAAATGATATGTGGATTACAGATTGTAGGAATACATCATATACATATTGTTGATCTGGATTAGAAAATAATGCAATAAAATAGATGTTCGGTAATTATGTCAACTTAAAAAACAAGGTTTTTAGTAATGAATCAAAAATAAATATGGAAAGCTGCATATAATTGAATAAAATTTTAAAA
>NW_024537193.1:0-6942 GCF_016097555.1 Gigantopelta aegis | reverse complement strand
TTGGTGAAAGCCTACTTGTAATAATAATTGAATCAATGATGTTAAATTTTTACTAATTTTGTTTACTTTTTTTTTGTCAGAACTCTATCACTGCTCGAGACATTGGTTAGAGTAGTAAAGGAGCTCACAATTGTAAGTATACCTATCACGTACACTTAGCACTTCCCACTATTTGCCTGCATCTCTAGTGAAGATTAATTTATATACTTTGTTATGGCATAAGTACCAGTCACTTATAGTAGTTAGTATTAGAGGGAGTGATAGATCTATACCAATTTTTGGAATGAATATTCTATCCTTTCTATGAATATTGATAAATATATTTTTATTAACTATTTCACTTACTGCTATATTTTTTAGGGCAAACAAGGCGAGATCAAGCATGTATATCGAGGATATGTTTTATACATGCTCGTAATATTATTGAAAATGGTGGCATTATTGTGACACGCTCAAAAGACCTTGAATTAGCTGGTAATACTAGCAATGTAAGTAAATGTCCAGTATGTTGTAGCCAATATGTCATGTACTCTATGTTACAAATTTAAATTTGTACTAACCATCATCTATATAATAATTATCTAATATATGATGTCTTGATATTATGCTTACATGTTATGGAAAATCCTATTTGATTTTGTGGTTTGATAGGCCCAAGCTCTTACGGGCATTTCAGAGTCCACGTTTATCTAGTCCTACTCCTATAGAGGTTAGTCCAGTACTCATTTACGAGTCACTGTATCAACTACCAGTGTTGTGTTAGTAAAACTATAACTAAAACTATTTTAGTAAGCATAGTATAACTAAAATTTTAGTGAAACATAGAGGTTTATATACCCATGCTTCACTTCACTTACCACACCTATAGGTGTGGTAATGCTACAGGAAGTGATTAGTGATGCATAATTGATGTGCTAAGTGATAATGTGTTCACAAGTTTACATAGTTGTCAATGCACTTGCAAGAAGATAGTAACTACATGTTCTGCAATGAACTGAGCACATTGCCATTATACGCCAGTTATAGCATACTTTATAGAGGCAAACTTAGAAAGAGAATTATGTTTTCAAAAACAAGAAATATATTGATGTTTAAAATACTTGTGTAAACTTTACACTAAAACTAAAATAGGACCTAACTTAACTAATATTGTTTAATTTGAGCAACTTTACTAAAACTAAAACTCCTACCAATAGGCTAACTTTACTTTAACTATAAAAAATAATATGAAAATATGTAATTAAAATAACACTAATTTATTACATGTACAGTTTAATTCAGTAATACCGTAAGGGTACAAATTTTTGAGGGTTTAAATTTTCGTGTTTTTTAAATTTTGCTTTATTATTTAAATTTCGTGGGGTATTAATTTTCGTGTTTAGTGGGTGTGAAGTATTAATTAATGGGTGTGGTGTCAGACACGTTGTTGTGAACACAAGCGTGATTTTCCCGAAGTAGCTACGTATTCCATTGAATCCATGGTGAGAGGGTGTGAGAGGGTATGTATACAAGAAAATCTGGGGAGGCAGTTGACGAGAAGTACTTCAGTGTAAAATAGAAAGAAGTAACCCTTTACAGTAGCTGTTATGACACGCTTTATTGAGATCACGTGATTATGCGTGGGTGGAATAAAAGTTAAATTTCGTGTTAAAACAACAACCCACGAATATAGCGAAATTAAATCCCCCACGAAAATTTATACCCTTACGGTAGTACATTTACATGTAAATGCATTGACTATTGTTTTACATATATTGATATACTACTATCAGATAATTTATTATTATAGGTGGGCGTGGAGGAGTGGGGTAGTCGACACATTAGTCGTGATACTGGTCTCATTGGCAAGACAGTTAAGATTATACAAGGACCATATAAAGGATATATTGTATTGTTAAAGATGCCACAGAGAGTACTGCTCGTGTTGAACTTCATACGAAATGTCAAACTATATCAGTTGATAAACAAAGACTCAGTGTAGTCACGTAAGCAATACCAAGCATATTAATTGAAAATATTACTAATATAAATATAAATGTATTCTGTAAAGTTTATGTTATGTCTGTCATGCTGAGGAATAAGCAACCAATGTAATAAAAGTAAAATTTAGAATTAGCTCGAGAGGCTTTATTTGCCACTTGACTATCTCTGGTATGAACATTATGTGAATTACATGTCGTGTATATTAAAGTTATCAACAACTAATCTTATAATAATTATTTGGGATTACATTGTACTGATGTGTTTTTAGTCTCATATATACGTTTATGCAAATGCCATAGAATGCTGCCCTTAAATAGTGTCCTTCACTCATGTTATCCATACATAATGCAGCATCTCTTATTTGCATTCATATTAAGTATATATATAACAGATGTGTTTTATATATGTGTATACAGTTTACTAAGTACATCTACAAGTATCTGTTTTTTAATAGTGGGCAAGAAAATGCTGGTATGACATCATCATGGGACGTACTCCTCAATTTGGACCTAATACTCCAGCATATGGTAGTATGACACCGTCTTAGGCAGTATGACACCATTACCAGGAGGTGGAGGACGAACACCAATGTATGGTGCACAGACCCCAGTACAACGGAGATTGTAAGTACAAAAGTATATAACATGAATATATAGTTATAATAGACCAACTATATTTAATTGTTTAGCATTATTGTACAGTCTGATAGTGTGATTGGATATATATGTACATGTTAACAATGTATACATGTACATGTACTTTTAATGGCTGTGTTTCGTTGATTGATACTAAATTGTATTGTTCTGTTTTGTTCTTGTTTTATTTCACTCACAGGTGGTCGTACACCAAATTATAATCCAGGATTTATGACACCCTCTCATGATCCATCACGTACTCCATTAACATGGTGGTAGTGCCTGGACCCTAGTGTATCTAATACACCAGCTAGGTAAGTCCATAGAACCCTAGTGTATCTAATAAACCAGCTAGGTAAGTCCATAGAACCCTAGTGGTATCTAATAAACCAGCTAGGTAAGTCCATAGAACCCTAATGTATCCAGCACACCAGCTAGAAAAGTCCATATGTTACGGAAGACAAAGGCAGACATACAATTTTACTTCGTAATTTCATATCCCTGCTTTAATTTTTCCAAAATATATATTTTAATTCCAATTCTATTTTTTTATCCTTCAATGGAATATTTAACAAACTAAAATCCTATATCCACCACCATAACTGGAAACATGTCATTTTGCTCCATTCTAAGAGACACCTTGTGGTGCTTGCACTCTTCTGTTTCACTTCATTGAGTGATGGAAAGTAAATTGGAATTGGGAATGTCTGCCTTCTAGGGGTATTTAACACATAGCACACTATGGTAATTAAAATAGAAATTGCTTCCACATATGTGACTAATGAAGTGAAGTATACATGATCATGTCAATACATATAAATTATTACTACCTGTCATGTAGTACATGAAGGTTTTCTTAGATGCTAATAATACTCTATTTTTTTAAATTAAATTTAATTTTTTTCTAATTTTGTAATAACACTCTAATTTCTTACTGTATATACATGTGTAAAGTAACTCTAGATAAAAAAATAGTTACATGTTTTACAGTACAGGTACCTTAGTGGTTAGTAATTAATTATTTTTATTTTGTATAGACAAGATGAATGGTCCAGTTATTATGATAGTTCTGCACCTTCTCCTGGTGTAAGTATATCATGATGTACATGGTATAGTTACATTTCTTGATATTAACACAACACACACACCACACACACACACTCTTTCTCTATCTCGCTCTTTCTCTCCCATGCACAGACTTATGCCAATCCAGCTACTCCAGGCAGCGTACAATATGATATCCTAGTACTCCTAGTCCTTTTGTCCTGATTCTCCACAGAGTGCCTCATCATCTCATTATGGATCACACTACAATGCAAGGTTACATAATTTAATTGAAATCTAAAATATATTTGTGCAGTTTAAATTAATAGTATTAATTATTCTTAATTGACCAGATCTTCTGGTTCACATTAGGACTCCAATGTACACATCTGATTATAATATTACTCCATCACCTGGTTATAGTCCAATGACTCCTGGTAGTAATCTAGGAATATATAAGTCCCAGAACACCTGGCAGTCCTTTAGAAATGGGTGAGCTATTACTATCAGTACTAAACGCATACTGTAGCTTTTGAGTCTCAATGAATATTTGTGTTTATTCTAATTGTCAATTTAATGTATAGTAACATTCCTGATTTCCTGTTATAAGAGACAGTTTTATTTTACTAATATATATATCATTTAGTGTGTTATTGTCATTGTCTTTCTTTTTACAGCTGACTCTGGTTAATCCACCTGACATTGCAAGTGATGGTGAAAGATATGTATCATGTTAGAATAATATAGCATACTGTAGACTAGTGTAAGATACTATTTTGCTCTTTATTTAGGATTCAAGTTTAGCTGGTAAAACAGGTGTTGTACGCAATGTATTGGGGTGGGCGTGTCTCAGTCTATCTCTTTGATGATGGGACAGGAAGTTGACATACCAGCTACTTTCCTTAGTCCAGTTCCTCCTGTGAAAAGTGATAAAGTATAAAGCAATTAATCTCATAACTTGTAAATGTAAACAATAAGTGAATAATTGTTTTATAAGATGCTAAGTTCACAGTGGAACCAAAAGGATTAGTAGCTTTAACACAGAAGACTATAGTATGCTAGAAATCAAGCCAGTGAGCCTTAGAACCATAAAGATCACACCCATTGTTGTAGGCACTGGTAGTAATGAGATTTATCAGTTGTAGTGGTTAAAAGATTGGTTTTAAATGTATTTGTCTGTTGATTACTTTAAACAAGCCTCATGATTATTTTTATTGTCTGGGACTCATATAACACCAAGTAGTCCTATAGTTATTTGGACCAAGTACACAGGATGTATATAAAATGTGGTAAAGATCCTACACAAAATGTAAAATGGCTGTGTAGCAACTGCATACACAAAAATATTTATTTGAAATTTTTTAGGCATGTGTGGTTTTCTGAAATAAGGTCACATTTATATATGTGACCTGATTTGCGAAAAGGGACCACTTCTGTCAAAACATTTGTGACCTGATTTTGTGATAAAAAAACAATGTTAAAAAAAATGCTAAAAAAAAACATACATATAGATAGTTATGCATATATAACAAAGGTATGTATGCAAAATTGTTTTTGAGATGTTTGAACAGTTGAGTTTCACAACAAGGTCACAAATGTTTTGACAGAAGTGGTCCCTTTTTGCAAATCAGGTCACATATATATATATATACTGAAGTATCTAAGTCTGTTGAAGAGTGCTCGATGTCCGTTTAGACAGAACGGGTTAGAACAGAATTAAAGGACAAAAGAACAGGGCTCTTGCTATGTTTACTGTTACTCCGAGTTTCCACGCGTTATCCGATCATCAGACAGCTCTCTAATGATCGCATAACGCATGAAACTCGGAGTAACAGCAACACAGCGAGAGCCCGAGAGCCCTGTCTTTTTATCCTTTAATTCTGTTATATATATATTTATTGGTATATCTATCACTTTGTTTATTCTGTTGTTGAATGTAATAATTCAAGTATTGCTTTCGTATTATGACGTTATTGATTTGACTATTTTGTTACTTGTTCAGGTCAAATGTATTAGTGGCACTAATAGCGTAACACTGGTACACTTATGAATATTGATGAAGGTGATGGCATTGTCAATTGGACTCAGACAAGTCACTAAAAAATCATAGCTCTGAACCAATTGGCTAAACTAGTTGTAAAAAAAGATCTTGATGTAAACTGTTTTTTCTCTGCTTGTGGTTAAAACATTTTGTTTTTTGTTTACATTTCAAGTTTAACACTGTTGTTGTTTTTATGTTAACAAATTATAAATTATTATGAAACAAGTCAAACAACATGTAACACTAAAATAATGAATGGAAATCTTAACAAATATTATGGATAACAGAAACTTATGAGTTCTGACAGCTCTTAGTTGTTTATAATAGGATTATGGCTTAGTAACTTAGAAAAATTAACAGCCGTAAATCAAAACTCTTCTTTGTGAGATAAACCCTGGGTTAATACCTACAAACTAATTAATATTAACATGCACTTTGTAAGTATAAAATATTAATACACTTTCTTTTATTATATTAATCAGTTTGTAGATATTAGGATGTGCCTTTCAAATACTCTTAAGTTTCACTTTTCAATGTTTTTCTGGGACCTGCATATGAAAATAGTTCAATTGCTAGGCATTCCATTAACCCTCACTTTGAGGAGCTCTTGTTAAACAGCAAGCCAGGCTTATGTACACAAAAATTGGGAGGGCAAAATGTTTTACTGATACCATTTTTCAGTACAAATCTCTTGAGCTTTGATTGTTGACTTGCACTCTTCTGTCAGAGCAAGTAATTATACTTTTGATATAATTGCTGGACTTCTTAAAGCCTAAAATATAATCCAAAAGTATCTTTGTTTGCTCTGAATTTTATAAACAAGTATAAAGCTTAGCATAGCCATAGAAAACGCTCTAATACAACGAAACTCTATGAAATATTTAATTTCGCATAATAAGGTTTATCTACGGATTTTTTGGCAGATTATTAACCCTCATCGTACATGGTAGAATAGTTTTAGTATATATTGTAGACCTCTAAGCGAAAGAAGAGGCAAGAAAGCCGTCTCTGCACAGAAGACTTAATAGTATAAACTAGAACTTCTTGCGAGTAAGTTTCAAACTATTATATATATCTATATCTATCTATCTAATATATCTGTATATTATACAGAGTGTTATTAAAGTCTATGTATACGTTTTGTAGGTTGCTAATAGAAATATGACATCCAAGTTAGGATTTACAAAGTATGTTTAATATATTTGGAGTTGTAGATGGTTAGATTCTGATGCCTTTTGT
>NW_024537192.1:0-7107 GCF_016097555.1 Gigantopelta aegis | reverse complement strand
AGCATCGAAATGCAATAAACCCAAAATTAGCTGTTGTTCGATGATGTGGATCAATACAAAATTGAACGCTTATATTCTTATTTCAAGTTAAAATTAAAATTACTCTATTCCTAACTGGCATACGTTCACATGCACTTTTCTATATTCACGGCATGCAAGCGTAACATTTCTTTGAAGGTTTTATAGTACGCGACAATGGGGTCGACCTACAATAAATAATAAAAAAAACTACGTCTGTTATTGAATACATCTTATTATAACTGTTTTACAATGGTTTTTAATACGCCAAAATTATACTTTTATATGTGGAATAAAAAAGAAAGAAAAAGCCACAGAAATGAGGAATTTAGTTTTTAGTTAAGTATCCTCACGGTATGGGTTTTGACGCAGATAAGCAATGATCTCGCGTAGTGTAAAAATAACGATGTTTTTCTTGTTATTATTTAGAGACATAACCTAATGTATATATATCATTAAAATATAAACATTAAATTCAATATATATTGAGATTTTTAGTTTTAGTTTTAGCTTACATGTGCATACTGTAATATTCTAACCTTAATGCGGTATGTATTTTGACGCGGAACATCCAGATAACTTGTGAATGACCAATATTCAACGTGACATGTCTTTTTTCAATTTTTTATTTTTTATTTGTTTGTTTGTTTTGATGGGAATGACGACAACAGCAATTACAATAACAATAACGACGTCATTATGAATATCCTCACATAAACAAAATAAACGAATTAATTTAGTTATGAAATTCTGAAAGTATGTGATTTAAAATATATCACATACTTTGATTACATTGGATACACTAGCTATTATATCATAAATATGTCATATATACTACATCGACACCTCTCCCCAACCCCCAACCCCACCCCCCCACACACCAATTTGTGTTCGTTAATTGTCATTGTTCTTGTACTTGATGATGGTATCGCCATGCACATTCGTTTGGTGCTGTTAAGGGGCGGCACGTAGTCCAGTGGTAAAGCACCCACTTGATGCGCGGTCGGTCTGCGATCGACCACTGTCGGTGAGCCCATTTGGCTATCTCTTGTTCCAGCCAGTGCACTATGATTGGTATATACAAGGCTGTGGAATATGCTATCCTGTGTGTAGGATGATGCATATAAAAGATCCCTAGCTACTAACGGAAAACATGTAGCCGGTTTCCTCTCTAAGACTATATGTCAAAACTGCCAAATGTTTGACATCAATAGCCGATGTTTAAAAAAAAATTGATGTGCTCTAGTGGTATCGTTAAACAAAACAATATTTTAAATGTTTGAGCTACAAAACACATTTTCTAAAATTAAATTTTTATATAAACTGCCCCCCCACCACACACACCAGACACCCCCACAGACCCCCCCCCCCCCCCCCCCCACACCCCCACACACACGCATACCACTCCTGCCTGGCGCGCTCTCATTAACGATTAACAAAACAAATAACAATAACCCAACTATTGTCCATTGATCGTTTCTTTTGGTTGTTTAGTTTTACGAAGTGGGTTTTTTTTTTCTTTTTCCGTCGAGGTCGTTGTTTCTCGCGGTTAGTTCCTATTCATCCCCCATTCCAATCCAAGATGGTGGGAAGTAATCCTCCTTCTTGTACTGTGATCTCAGCCAAGTATTTTTGGCGGGGAAATTACTATAATAGATCGTCTCCCCTCCCGCCAACCAGGCTGCCCACCAACCGTAAGTACCAGTCGAGATGATGCTGTGTTGGCAGTTTGCCAGCACCGCAATATCAGTGAACGCGTCCTTGTGGTGGTAAACGATATCTCCGCCAACAATGTTTTTCTTAGTCCAACCCACTTCGTTAGAACAGACCACGAAAAGAGCGTCAAAATACCTCTTTCTGAAATACGCCATAGCACGGAGTAAGTATTCCTTCGACGCGACCGTGTATCCCTGTCGTCTGGCCACTTTAGAGGTCATGTCCCCGAGCCGTACGTGGACGCCGACCGTGGTTCTGTTTCTGAACCTAGAACTGTCGAAGAATTTCCGCACCTGTTGCATTATATCATCCTGGAACCGGAATTCCCATTTCACTTCCGATTCCACATTTTTGAAATACCGCCACGACTGGTAATATCCGACGAGGCGATAACTCTGATTGCGGGGTAAAATTTCCAGACAGTTATCGTACTGGGACGAGCTGTGTTCGCCGAGTTCCGGAAGGTCATAGTCTTCGTAGGGACGCACATGAGAGATTTTGAATACCCTAACTAACAAATCCTTATCGAACACGTAAGACTCGTATCCATTTCGGTGGGCGATGCCAATGAGAGACGCGTAACGAAACATTTTGTTACCGAGGCGACCGGGACCGGACATAACCATGAACCTGTCGATGGATCGCGAAGTCCGTTCGGTAGTAAAGTTGTCCGGATATATAATTCTAGATGCACAACCAAGTGAATCCCAAGATCCACTCTCCGGCTGGACTGGGTCGCCCGGAGAAGCGTTGCTTGCCGGACGACCGGCGTTTGAAGAAACTGACGGGCCTGGAAGCGTTGTGGGTCTGCCCCAGCCGTGGCTCTGCGACACGTCCACTACTTCTACTTCTAGTTGACCCAACAATCGAAACAACAAAAGAAGTTGACACACAGATAACGTCATCAAGATCACATACAGTACTTGCCTTAGGAGTCTGAGAACGCGCATCTTACGTGACGTGTGTGACCCCGACCTTGGCCTTAGGAAATCCAAACAACAAAAGAAACACACAGAGAACGTTGTCAGGAAGACATACAGTACTTTCCTTAGGAGTATGAGAACGCGTGTGTGACCCCGACCTCGACTTTGACCTCAGGAAATATACCCAAAATTTGCTGCAGACTTTCAGACCAAATACACAGTGGAGGTTCCCTTTATGAGGCTGGTGCCAATGCGTATCCCGCCTGATATTAGGGACCTTGACTTTGACCTTCAGAAAGCGACCTAGACTGCATAAGAGTCCTTATGAGAAACAGAATGCGGACGGGTTCCGAGTCTGGCCGTGCGTACCTCACGTGATGTTTGTGATTTGACCTTCAGAACTAGACCCAGACCTAAGTGTGTCTAGTACGAAATATCAGTTGTGCCTGAAATCACAGCTTTCTTTCCTCATTACACCAGTCTAGAAAAAAATCTTTAGTTGTGAATGAAGTCAGAGCTTTTTCGTAGTTACATCTCAGAGACGAGAAGGAAATGTCTATCACTTGTGCTTGACGTTAGTCAGGACGAGCCTGGCAAAAAAATAAAATAAAATAAAATACAAATCCATCAATCCATCCATCCATCCATCCATCCATCTATGAATCAGTCTGTCTGTATGTCTTTATGTGTGTATGTATCTATCTACCTACCTCCTACCTACAAACACGCGCACACACATATACACAGAGAGAGAGAGAGAGAGAGAGAGAGAGAGAGAGAGAGAGAGAGAGAGAGAGAGAGAGAGAGAGACACAGACACACACATACACCACACACACACACAGACAGACACACGGACAGACATACATACATACATACATACATACATACATATATATATATATATATATATATATATATATATATATATATATATATATATAATATATATACATGGGCAATTTCACGGTAACGGAATTTCGAGTTGGAGAGATATTTCAGGCATTAAACTCAGCTAGTCCACATAAATAGAGAAAACAATACACGAGTGGCCGTTAAATACCATTTATCTCACAAGCTGAGCGAAAGCGAGTTTGATACGTTTTTAAACAACGAGTTGTGAGATAAATGGTATCTAACGGACACGAATGTATTATTCTATTTCTTACATATCCTCAAAAACCAGGTTTAAGCACATTTTAGCATCTTTTTCGACAAAAAAGTTATTTACAGCCGTTGCACTTGTAACTGACTTACGCGTCACAGATACATGAATGTCAGGTTAACTATACGTCACAGTCTAATCGATTTCCATCTTGTTGTTTTTCATTGACGGTATGGCATTGGTGACCTGGTCATCACCTAGGAGCAGCCAGTCGTATATCTTGAAAGTGTCAACACACGTACACGTGTTAACAACCATGTGTAACCAAAAATAACGCATGGTGTTCTCACCAACGGGTGTGTAAGAAGACAAATTATCATAATGATATAACTATGTAATACACTAGTATTGCACTAGTGTTTGTTATTGGCAGAAGTGAGACTCCCTACTGCAAGGTGTAGTGCATGAGTTCTTAATTAAAGTTCGGTAACGGAATTACATAAAACGGACACCATTTCCACGGGCACCGTAAAATATCGATAAACTCTGTGAAGTATGATGCAATAATTATTTATCTTCATGCTAGACATTATATTACAAATTATCTTATTATAACTTTATTGTACAACGCTGAACGCTACTGCACAGTAACGGAATTACACTGTTCAGAAACGGAAATAGACTGCACAGTAACGGAAATACACTGTTCAGTAACGGAATTATACTGTTCAGTAACGGAATTACACTGCACACTAACGGAATTCCACTGTACAGTAACAGAATTATACTGTTCAGTAACGGAATTACACTGCACAGTAACGGAATTACACTGTTCAGAAACAGAATTATACTGTTCAGTAACGGAATTACACTGTTCAGAAACGGAATTACACTGTTCAGAAACGGAATTACACTGTTCAGTGACGGAAATACACTGTTCAGAGACGGAATTATACTGTTCAGTGACGGAATTACTGTTCAGTGACGGAATTACACTGTTCAGTAACGGAAATACACTGTTCAATAACGGAATGAATGAATGAATGAATGTTTAACGACACCCCAGCACGAAAAATACATCGGCTATTGGGTGTCAAACTATGGTAATGCAAATAAATAAAGTGATGATCAACATCAACATAAAAATTCAAGGTTCAAACAAAAACAGTGTAAAGAACTGTGCAAAAATACAAATACAAATATCACAGAATTTTACGGACACCGAATTTTACTCTAAATTTCAATTTGTGCTGTATTGGCCATTCTCAAAGAGAATGTTACACCCCTGCACCACGGTGAGGTTACAGCACGCGCAGGGGTGTTCAATAACGGAATTACACTGTTCAGTGACGGAAATACACTGTTCAGTGACGGAATTACACTGTTCAGTGACGGAATTACACTGTTCAGTGACGGAATTACAGTGGCCTTACACCTACCCATTGAGTCGTTAAAACTCGCTCTGGGTAGGAGCCGGTACCAGGCTGCGAATCCTGTACCTACCAGCCTTATGTCCGATGGCTTAATCACGACGCCATCGAGGCCGGTATACATCAATAAATTCACAAGAAAATGACAGCACAACCTATTGAGTTAAAATTACATATAATTAAGTTTTGAACGTTCTTCCTATGATTTGTTTTACGTAATGACGTCCCATTTGACGTAATAACGTATTTTTTCTGAGGTTTTTAGTTTCAAATTCTTCACTACGCTACGCAATTTTATGCAGTTTGCGACAGTTTTACATCGATAAATTCATTAAAACAAACCCTACAAACAGTTTTTATGTAATTACAAACACAGGAGCGTGTGCAAAGGGTGTGTTTCGGTGGTCGAACCTTCCCCTTGATCAAGCAAATGAACTCTTCTTTTTTTTCCCTATACTTCTTCCGGGGAAGCATGTCTTAACCCCCTATAAAGTTCGCTAGCCAAAGTTTTGCCCCCCCCCCCCCCACCCATATCTTTTAAAATGTATGCACACGCGCAATATTTAATTAAAATACACATGTATCAGCTTCTAGCGTCTTTTCCATGACCTCTTTTACATAACGACGTCCCAGCTGGCACAATGACGCCATTTTCTGAGGTTTATCATCGAACAATAACTTTCAGTTTCTTGGATCTCGTCTAATCAAAATAGAGTAAATCGAATAAACGCGGAAAGTTTGTAATTGTATTGTAAATGTTTTAATTAAAATGTTTGACAGTAACTGAAAAAGATCTTGAACAGTGGCAATGTCAATGACAAACACTTCAAGAGGGAGGGGTGGGTCGATATGTCGTAATCTAACAACGTCATGGCATACGCTAAAGGTGGGTTTATACTTTTTACGCCGTCACACGGCGTTAAACGCTAGCATACGCCGGTAAACGCTACGCCGGTTGACGGCATGAGCTGGCGTTAAGCGCTATTGTCCAAGTATAAACACACGGACGTACACGTTCGCAGACGCCGACCTTTTTTCAAGACTCCACGGTAAAATTGAACTTTGAACAAATATTAAGATGGTGGATATAAGCGACGAGGTGGCACTTCACCTCGTAGTTGCAAACATCAGCCGTCTTGTGTTATTTAGAGAGCCAAAGGGACACTGCTCGACTTTTGTATTAAGATCCATGAAGCCAATCAAAACCAAGGCGATTTAATGTTATACTTTGAACAGGGTCCGGGGGTCTTAATATACATGCCATTTCCAAATCATGAAGTGCTGCAATTGACATTTAAAATAAGTTGACAAACAGGTAATATAGTGAACTTGCAGGTTTTGGAGCAAACTTGGGGAGTCAGACATATGGAGCAAAATTGATCAACTAGGGGTAGAACTGGCTGGAAGCGAACTGGTTGGGAACAAAACTTCCCAATACGTCCACAAGAAACACACACACACACACACACACACACACACACACACATCATATATATATATATATATATATATATATATATATTCAGTAAAAACAAGCCAAATGACAATAGACCGGTTTTATGGGATAGCCTGGTTTTTACAAGAATTATTAATCATAGAACGCCTCATGAAACATCCATGCTTACAATCTCGGCCTAACGATTCGCCAATGGCTCGCCAGGCATTGTCCTTCTTAGTCTGGTCCTTGAAATCTGACCAAGTCGGTACATATAAAACACTTATATCCCTGTATTTCGTTTATTAAAAGTTCGCAAATGTTCTCCATTCTGCTGTACAGTGACCCAGTTCTGTGTTGTGAAATGACGTAACTACTGATTGGCTGAATAGCTGACGTCTTCCAGCGCTTACCTTGAAAGTTCAACACACGCCGGCGTGAAAGTATAAACCGATGCGCTGGCTTTCGCCGGTAGTCGCCG
>NW_024537191.1:0-7810 GCF_016097555.1 Gigantopelta aegis | reverse complement strand
ACACCACCATTGTTCCACTGATGAGACACCAAGTTCCTGCCAAGTCTGTAGAGGGCTCCTGAGAGTGTGCAATTGTCTTCCCAGCACATCCAAGATGTGCTGGATGGGAGTCAGGTCGGGTGACCTTGAAGGCCAATCCATGACATTGATGCCCACGTTCCTCAGGTAATCCCTTGTCAAGATGGCTGTGTGGGGTTCAGTGTTGTTATGCTGAAAGATCAGGCCTGGACCATGACCTGCCATGAAGGGCACAAGTTCCTGGGTCAGCACCTGGTCACGGTATGCAGCAGTGTTGAGGTTGCCACGGATGACAAGAAGTCGAGAACATCCATTTCCACAGAAAGCACCCCAAACCATTACACTTTTGTCTCCAAATCTGTCAACTTCACTGACACAACACGGAGTATGACTTTTACCACGTCGTCTCCAAACCCTCTGCCTGCCATCGGCAAATCGCAGTGTGAATCTTGATTCATCACTAAACACGACTCTATTCCATTCCCTCTGAGTCCATCGCAAGTGGACTTGTGTCCACAGTTGATGTTGACGTCGATGAAATTGGGTCAAAATGGGTCCAACATATGATCGCCGTGTGTTGAGGTGAGCAGTTCGCAACCAATTTCGGACATCTGAAAAGTTCATTACTGGTTGCTGTAGCTGTCATGAAATGGTTGCGGTGGTGACTTAACACAATATGACGGTCATCTGCCTATGACGTCACACATGGTCTACCTGCAACCCAACGCCCATGCAACATCAGCTACTACATGGAATTTTCAAGGATGAATTTTAATTTTAGTAACAAGAGTACCAGTGAGGTACATGATATGCCCATCAGGAGTGTGATGGAAAACCATAGATATTAATGAATGTTATATGGTCTGGACAAGGATTTACTGTTATGTGCAGCAGACCATGAAAAGTAGGTCACAGTGACCTAGTAATAGTACGCGGCACACCACCATCCCAAATTGTTACTACATGTGAGGTTTGATGGTCCTGTATGCAAGATATGGTCCGGACAAGAAAAAGTTAACAGACGTACGGACAGACGCCACCATACCATAATATGACCCATCATAGACGGGCGTATAAAAGGAAAATGGTTACAATGCCTTTTTTGTATACATGTAATTTAAAAAAAAATTAGTTTTAAAAGACTGTTCCAGAGAATCACTGTACCAAATTTCATAATAATCTTATGAAACCTTTAGATGTTGAAATGTTCCATAAACTATCCAATTAAACCTCTAGGATAAGTGAAACTTCAAGGAAAGATTGATGGTCAATGAATTTACAAACACTGACAAATCAGCAATAGAAAATCTCTCAAGATGAGTATTATATAGCAGATTTAAACAGTAATGTGGGATCCAACAATTACGGTATTTATTTTGGCTGTATATGTTTTAGATTGATCATTTTTGTTTTATACAGTCAAGCTTTGGTAATTCATACTTTGAAATCTCACGATCTTCGATTCCTGAAACTGAAAAGATGTAATGGGCCAAATTCCAATAATAATAAAGATGGAGAAACATAGCAATTATTGTGCTATACGATACAGATTTAATACATACATGTATCAGTTTTCCAAAATGTGAAGCAAAGCTGGTGTAATGATATTTCCTCGGTTTATGTACAAGAATATACACTCTAACAAAACTGTTCAAACAATAAACAGAACACTTGGTCAGTTTGGAATTTCACTTTATTACATATTATTATTATTTATTTATTTATTTATTTACTATACATTCATTTTATTTTATTTTCATTAACAGCTAGATCTGGAGCTTATAATAACTAATAACCAGTTGCATCTCATCAAGCTTGAAACTAAATTATTAGATGTATATTGACAAAAATAGCCGTTACAAACAACAAACCTTTTGCCTTCTTTTCTTTGTCCTTGGATTTCTCCTCTTCTTTTTTCTTCTTGTTCTTTTCTGCTTTCTTGTCATCTGCAATTTTCAGATGAACATTTTTACTTTGAAACATTTAAAATCAAGATGAGTACATCGCAAATTTAGAAAACAGTTAAAGAGCTATTAAAAAATATGACAGATGAAATTTTACTTCAAATTATTTTAGATTCAAAGCATGTGTATACCACGATTCAAAGAACAAAGAGATAAATTAATTTTATAAATTTGTTTGTTTTGTTTAACGATATCACTAGAGCACATTTATTTATTAATTTTGACCTGTAGTCTTAGAGAGGAAACCCGCTACATTTTTTCATCATTAGCAAGGGATCTTTTATATGCAATATTCCACAGACAAGATAGCACATACCAGAACCTATAAATATATCAGTCGTGGTGGACTGGCTGGAATGAGAAATAGCCCAATGGGTCTAACGACAGGGATCAATCACCAGACTGACCACATATCAGGCGAGTGCTTTACCATTGGGCTACGTCCGGCCCCTAATAAGTTTATAAAAATTGAGCCTTTAGGTAAGCAGCATTACGAAATAGGGATGGGTTTATTTTCAAATATATATCGCAAAATGACTGAAAGTCTCACAGCAAATCTACTTTTATTAACTGATTACTTTTTAACATTAATCTAATTTGGTAACAAGAATTCGGTAGAACTAAATGTCAAACTGCCATAAACCTATTTGGTGTTGCTGATATTTGCATCAATAGATGTTTATCTCACTGCATATTTAGAAGAAAATAAATGAATAAAGAAACTTAAAAACAACTAATTAAAATTTAAATTTTACTTGAGTAAATACATTGTGTGTGTATATATTTAAAATTGCACAGAGACAGGGCTTCTAGAATTTTTATAAAATCCACCAGCCATGGGATCAGTGATTTAAAAAATGTACTAGCCATGATCAAAAATTCACTAGGCCTACTTTACTCTAAGTTAATACAATTTTACTAAATAACAGTAATAATCAGATACATGTATGTCACCTAAAGAGGAAGATCGAGGTTAAAAACACCAACATTGGGGGGTTGGGGTGGGGGCAAGATATTCATATTTACAAAACAGACTTAACTGCAACATTTGACCAAAAACATTTCACTAGCTGTCGGGCATGGCAATATTAGTTATTTACTAGCCCAACATTGAATATCCCTAGCATGGGAGTGGGGCTACCATAATCTAGAAGCCCTGAGATAAACATTTGTAGATGTAACTAAAAATTAAGTTTTATTCACTTGTGAGAACTGGAGTTAAATGAGAAACTTTAATATTACCGGTAAACTAAACGCAAATGTTAATGCAAAGTAATATCTATATCTTACCTTTTTGCTTTGTAAAGGCAAGACAAAAACATTTCAAAAGATGTCTGCAAAAAGTATGCAGGCCTGAGTAACATCATATAATGTCACCATACCAGGATTAAAAGTCTACTTTTATTATTTTAGAAAATTTGGATCATATGTATATGTGCAGACTTTACATAGGAAAAGTAGTTAAACAGATGTGAAGATCACTAGTCAATTTAGGCTAATTTGTTCAACTCTGTCTTACCAGATTTAGATTTGTCAAACCAGTTATGGGAGTGACGACGAAGCAGGAAGGCTATATTGTCCTGGAGAGGGACAGTTCTAAAGATAAAGCAGGAAGGCTATATTGTCTTAAGAAGGGACAGTTCTAAAGATAAAGCAGGAAGGCTATATTGTCCTGGGAAGCGACAGTTCTAAAGATAAAGCAGGAAGGCTATATTGTCCTGGAGAGGGACAGTTCTAAAGATAAAGCAGGAAGGCTATATTGTCCTGGAGAGGGACAGTTCTAAAGATAAAGCAGGAAGGCTATATTGTCCTGGGAGGGGACAGTTCTAAAGATAAAGCAGGAAGGCTATATTGTCCTGGGAAGGGACAGTTCTAAAGATAAAGCAGGAAGGCTATATTGTCCTGGAGAGGGACAGTTCTATAGATAAAGCAGGAAGGCTATATTGTCTTAAGAAGGGACAGTTCTAAAGATAAAGCAGGAAGGCTATATTGTCTTAAGAAGGGACAGTTCTAAAGATAAAGCAGGAAGGCTATATTGTCCTGGAGAGGGACAGTTCTAAAGATAAAGCAGGAAGGCTATATTGTCCTGGAGAGGGACAGTTCTAAAGATAAAGCAGGAAGGCTATATTGTCCTAGGAAGGACAGTTCTAAAGATAAAGCAGGAAGGCTATATTGTCCTGTGAAGGACAGTTCTAAAGATAAAGCAGGAAGGCTATATTGTCTTAAGAAGGGACAGTTCTAAAGATAAAGCAGGAAGGCTATATTGTCCTGGAGAGGGACAGTTCTAAAGATAAAGCAGGAAGGCTATATTGTCCTGGAGAGGGACAGTTCTAAAGATAAAGCAGGAAGGCTATATTGTCCTGGAGAGGGACAGTTCTAAAGATAAAGCAGGAAGGCTATATTGTCCTAGGAAGGACAGTTCTAAAGATAAAGCAGGAAGGCTATATTGTCCTGGAGAGAGACAGTTCTAAAGATAAAGCAGGAAGGCTATATTGTCCTGGGAAGGGACAGTTCTAAAGATAAAGCAGGAAGGCTATATTGTCCTGGGAAGGACAGTTCTAACGATAAAGCAGGAAGGCTATATTGTCCTGGAGAGAGACAGTTCTAAAGATAAAGCAGGAAGGCTATATTGTCCTGGGAAGGGACAGTTCTAAAGATAAAGCAGGAAGGCTATATTGTCCTGGGAAGGACAGTTCTAAAGATAAAGCAGGAAGGCTATATTGTCCTGGAGAGAGACAGTTCTAAAGATAAAGCAGTAAAGCTATATTGTCCTGGAGAGAGACAGTTCTAAAGATAAAGCAGGAAGGCTATATTGTCCTGGGAAGGGACAGTTCTAAAGATAAAGCAGGAAGGCTATATTGTCCTGGAGAGAGACAGTTCTAAAGATAAAGCAGGAAGGCTATATTGTCCTGGAGAGAGACAGTTCTAAAGATAAAGCAGGAAGGCTATATTGTCCTGGAGAGAGACAGTTCTAAAGATAAAGCAGGAAGGATATATTGTCCTGGGAAGGGACAGTTCTAAAGATAAAGCAGGAAGGCTATATTGTCCTGGAGAGAGACAGTTCTAAAGATAAAGAAGGAAGGCTATATTGTCCTGGAGAGGGACAGTTCTAAAGATAAAGCAGGAAGGATGCATTGTTTTGGGGTGTGGCTGTTCTTAAGCAAAGATAATCATCCTCACAAGTGGCAATCCTCATAAAAGCAAAGTAGGGACTATTAAATGGGTAAGTTGCAGTCCTCCTAAAGGCAAAGTAGGAATGGTCTATTAAATGGGAAGGGCAGTCTTCTTAAAGACAAAGAAAATGACAGTTAGTCATGGAAGTAATTACAACCATCTCCAAACATCTTTTGACTCTACATGTACCTTGTGTAGAAACAATTCTGCATGTGACATTAACGGTTTGCATATTAAGATTTATGAACTAAAGGATTGGTTTTTGTTTTCGAGGATTTATTGATACCAAAATAAGCACCTTGAGTTTTCTTCATTTCTTTTTGGCCTTTCTTGTTGTCCTTCTTGTCATCATTTTGTGTGATGGTGCTTGGCTGGGCTCCATCACGCATGGGACTCGTCTGTGAAACTGATAAAACAATATCAGTGTACAAATCATTACACGTGCTAGCTGATCAACTATGATGAATATTACATGAAAGTGGTATAAAATATTTTACTTCTTCCTAAGGTCGAAATAGATCTTTGAATGCTTAAAGGCACCAATACACCAGACAGCATTTTCCCCCATGTGTGTTTTCAAAAATACAAACCTGGT
The DNA here is from genome assembly GCF_016097555.1 of Gigantopelta aegis. Taxonomy (NCBI): domain Eukaryota; kingdom Metazoa; phylum Mollusca; class Gastropoda; order Neomphalida; family Peltospiridae; genus Gigantopelta; species Gigantopelta aegis. The sequence goes on along the minus strand of NW_024537191.1, from coordinate 2,059 downwards.
TGTTTTTGTCCCTTTACACCACTGCCTTGATATGTGTAATACAACTCATTGTCCTCCAACACTGGAAACAACAACAAAAAAAGGTTGATCAATGGTAAAATACAAAGACCTGTCATTTAATATGTAGGAAACAAGTATTACTATGATTCTTTGAGGCAGTTTCCACAAATTAATAGAAATATTTAGCAGTCCTCTATGTTAACTGTTCTGTCAGTGTCTACAGGAGCCTACATGTACTTCTATTTTTAGGTGCCAAATAACAAATTTAAAAGCCATACATAATATATATATATATATATATATATATATATATATATATATATATATATATATATATACACATACATGTATATACAGTATATACACGTACATACGAAGGGCAGTCCAAAAATCAGTTTACATGGCACACAACGTCACAAAAACAGAGCCTAGACAATTCGGATAATGGCTGAGGAATGATTACTTTTAGTTGAAAGACTTCACATCAGGTAGCACCACTGTACTGCACCTGATTGGTGATGGTCATAAGTTAAAGATGTTGGGTTAACTGAAGCAGTGTCCAAAGAGGACGTCATGTTGTGATTTGTTTTTTGAATGAGCATTGTCAATGGAGATGAGACATGGGTTCACCAAGACGTCTCAGAGATGAAACATGGTGTGGAAACATTGTTAGTCCCCATGAAAGAAGAAATTTAACAATGTCATGTCTGCTGGCAAAGTTACGGCTACCGTGTTTTGGGACCATAAAGGTGTGTTAATACTGGTTGATTTCATGGAACGAAGAATGACAATCAATGCAGCTTCATACTGTGCAACATTAGCTGCCGTTACAAGAAAATGCACTGGGCTGCTGACGGAAGGACACACATTTCAGCATGATGACATGAAGAGAGCTGTGAAACGGTGGTTGAACTGACAGGACACTGAATTCTGATATGAAGTAATCGTAAAACTATAGTCCAACATTGTGACAAATGCCTCAACTGTAGTGGGGACAATATTGAAAAATAAAGATACGAGCATAGCATAAATGTGTATTGCTTTTGTTAAAATTTGACATAAATACTTCAGAATATATATCTTTTAAACTTACTTTTGGATGGCCACTATTATATATGTGTGTGAGAGTGTGACACTATGTAAACCAATGGTATAAATATAGTAAAAAGTTTGTTTTGTTTAATGACACCACTGGAGCACATTGATTAATTAATCATCGGCTATTAGATGTCAAATATTTGATAATTCTGACATGTAGTCATCAGAGAAAATCTGCTACATTTTTCCTAAAGCAGCAAGGGATCTTTATATGCACAGAGAGGAAAGCAAGTACCACTGCCTTTGACCAGTTGAATGGATCCACCAAGGTGGCTCGATCCTGTGATGCACTTGTTATAGGTGTCGGTGTTGAAAGGCGGTCTAAATATGGATTTAATGAATATATATTTTAGAAGGGTAAACATTTGTGTTGTTGTTGAGCCATTCGCAACACATTGAGCTTGCTTGGGTCTATTAATACATGTATGTAAACAGGAAACCTTCCAGGGCAAAGAAAGCGAAGGCGTTCTAGTAACAGTTCTTGTATAAGAACGTGCATACTGCATGCTATGGTCAAAATATGATTTTAATTATGTATTTCATAATGTACTGCATTGCACAGCTTCAATAGAAAATGATTGTTAATATTAAGTTTGTGACTGTCAAAGTTTGAAAAATGACAAACTTGTAGAAATCAACAACAAATCACGATTGGCCTTTAGCCTGTATTTTGATGATCGCTCATAATGTTGTATTTTAATCCATCATTATTTTGTTTTATTGAAGTACAATAATTGTTCAAAATTATGAATCTGCTTTATAATTTTTTGTTTGTCCACCGGATAACCAATGAGTTATATTATGCCTGTCCGAGTAAATTTTCACTTGTGCTTATTTTGATCGCTGCAGGACAGAAATAGATTCTACCATTACACTTTATGAAAGCCTTCACGAGGGTGTGATTGTAATAATCCTGATGACACAACTTTACTCAAATGTCATAATGGAGAGTGGCAGTTAT
>NW_024537189.1:0-8630 GCF_016097555.1 Gigantopelta aegis | reverse complement strand
GAGTCATAAGTAGTCGAATAAAGAATTTTTTGGTACATAATGGATTGGGACCACTCACACAGGGTCTCCTCCACTCTATAAATATCAGAACCCTTTCCGAAGTCAGTATATGAGGCAATTACCGTTATATAAGAAAGCACTATAGTGGTGAAATCATTGATATACGTGTACTGAACTCTACTTCACCCCACCCCTTCAAAGAAAATGTGTACATCTAAAGGAAAATGTATGTATCGTATGTACGCCTGCGTGGGCGAATTATAGGCACATTTATTTTAGTCCTTGACCCAAATAATTGCTGAATAGTGAAAAAAGTAATTTTGGGCCGAATTTTCCCAAAATGGATTTTTTGCGAACGGTGAGTCATAAGTAGTCTCGAATAAAGAAAGTGTTTTGGTATCTCATATGGATTGGGTCCACTCACACATGGGTCTCCTCCACTCTATAATATCAGAAACCCTTACATGAAGTCAGTATATGAGTCAATTACAGTCATACAAGAACGCACTATAGCGGTGAACATCTGGTGATATACGTGTACTTACTGAACTCTACTTGACACCCACCTGCCGACCTTTCAAAGCAAATGTGTACATCTATAAGGAAAATGCATGTATCGTATGTTACGCTCTGTGTGGGCGAATCTATAGGCACAGTTCATTTCATAGTCCGTGACCCCAAACAATTGCTGAATAAGTGAAACAAGTATTTTTGGGCCGAATTTTCGAAAATTGATTGTTTTTGCCGAACCGTGGAGTCATAATTAGTCGAATAAAAGAAATTTGTTGGTACTACAATTTAAATGGGGAAAAATTGGGACCACGTCACACACTGTACTCGCCGCCACTACTTATAAATATCTAAAACCCTTCCGGAAGTCAGTATATGAGGCAATTACCGTTATATAAGACATCACTATAGTGGTGAAATTCTTGGGAATATTACGTGTACTGAACTCTACTTCACACCCCACCCCTTCAAGAAAAGGGTTTTCATTCTAAAAGGAAAAATCGTAATTATCGTATTTACGCGCTGTGTGGCTAATTATAGTTCACATTTATTTTAGTCCTTGACCCAAATAATTGCTGAATATACCGGTGGAAACAGGGAATTTTGCAGCCGAATTTTCGAAAATTGATTTTCCCCTCCCCCGAACGGTGGAGTTCTAAGTAGTCCCGATAAAGAAAATTGTTTATTTAGTACATATTGGACATCTTGGGCTCGTCACACAGGGTCTCCTCCACTCTATATAGTATCAGAACCCTTTTCATGAAGTCAGTATATGAGGCAATTACCGGCATATAAGACGCACTATAGTGCTGAAAGCATTGATATACTGGTCCTAAACATCTACTTATAATACCCCACCCCTTGAAGGAAATGTGTACATCGAAGGCAAATTGTCTGTATCGTATTTACGGACCTGCGTAGGCGACTTATTGGCACATTTATTTTAGTCCTTGACCCAAATAATTGCTGAATTAAGTGAAAAAAAAAATATTTTGGGCCGAATTTTTCGAAAATGGATTTTGGGCCGAACGGTGAGTCATAAGTAGGTCGAATAAAGATAGTTTTTGGGTACATTGTGGATTGGGACAACTCACACAGGGTCTCCTCCACTCTATAAATACTCAGAACCCTTTCCGGAAGTCAGTATATGAGGCAATTACCGTCATACAGAACAAGCACCGTATAGCGGTGAAACCATTGATTAAACCTGTACTGAACTCTACTTCCCCCCACCTCTTGCAAAGTAAAATGTGTATATCTAAAGGAAAATGTATGTATCGTATGTACATCCTGCGTTGGCGAATTATAGGCGCCTTTATTTTAGTCCTTGACCTCGAATAATTGCTGAATGAGTGAAAAAAGGAATTTTGTGGCCGAATTTTCGAAAATTGATTTTTTTGCCGAAACGGTGAGTCATAAGTAGTCGAATAAAGAATTTTTTTGGTACATAATTTGGATTGGGACTCACTCACACAGGGGACTCCTCCACTCTATAAATATCAGAACCCTTTCCGGAAGTCAGTATATGAGGCAATTACCGTTATATAAGAAAAAACACTATAGTGGTGAAAATCATTGATATACGTGTACTGAACTCTACTTCACCCCACCCCTTCAAAGAAAATGTGTACATCTAAAGGAAAATGTATCTATCGTATGTACGACCTAACGTTGGCGAATTATAGGCACATTTATTTCAGTCCTTGACCCAAATATTGCTGAAATAAGTGAAAAAAGTAATTTTGGGGCCGAATTTTCCGAAAATTGATTTTTTTCCCGAACGGTGAGTCATAAGTAGTCGAATAAAGATAGTTTTTGGTACATAATGGATTGGGACCACTCACACAGGGTCCTCCTCCACTCTATAAAATATCAGAAAACCCTTTCCGGAAGTCAGTATATGAGCCAATTACCGTCCTATATAAGAACGCACTGTAGTGGTGAAAAGCATTGATAAACGTGTAACTGAACTCTACTTTCACCCCACCCCTTCAAAGAAAATGTGTATATCTAAAGGCAAATGTATGTATCGTATGTACGCTCTGCGTGGGCGAATTATAGGCACATTTATTTTAGTCCTTGACCCAAACAATTGCTGAATAACTGAAACAAGTAATTTTGCAGCCGAATTTTCCAAAATTCATTTTCCCCGAACGGTGAGTCATAAGTAGTCGAATAAAGAAAGTTTTTAGTACATATTGGATTGGGATCAGTCACACAGGGACTACTCCACTCTATATATATCAGAACCCTTTCCGGAAGTCAGTATATGTGGCAATTACCGTTATATAAGAAACCACTATAGTGGTGAAATCATTGATATACGTGTACTTAACTCTACTTCACCCCACCCCTTCAAAGAAAATGTGTACATCTAAAGGAAAATGTATCTATCATATGTACGACCTACGTGGGCGAATTATAGGCACATTTATTTCAGTCCTTGACCCAAATAATTGCTGAATAAGTGAAAAAAGTAATTTTGGTGCCGAATTTTCCAAAATTGATTTTTACCGAATGGTGAGTCATAAGTAGTCGAATAAAGATTTTTTTTGGTACATAATAGATTGGGACCACTCACACAGGGTCTCCTGCACTCTATAAATATGAGAACCCTTTCATGAAGTCAGAATATGAGCCAATTACCGGCATATGAGAACGCACTGTAGTGCTAAAAGCATTGATATACGTGTTCTGACATCTACTTCACCCCACCCCTTGAAGCAAAATGCGTACATCTAAAGGCAAATGTATGTATCGTATGTACGACCTGCGTAGGTGAATTATTGGCACATTTATTTTAGTCCTTGAACCAAATAATTGCTGAATAAGTGAAAAAAATAATTTTGCCTTCCTGGTGGCCGAATTTCTTTCCAAAATTGATTTTTTTTTTGCCGAACGGTGAGTCATAAGTAGTTCGAATAAAGAAAGTTTTTGGTACATTATGGATTGGGACAACTCACACAGGGTCTCCTCCACTCTATAAATATCAGAACCCCTTTTTTGTTACCGGAAGTCAGTATATGAGGGCAATTACCGTTATATAAGAAAGCACTATAGTGGTGAAATCATTGATATACGTGTACTGAACTCTACTTCACCCCACCCCTTCAAAGAAAATGTGTACATCTAAATGAAAAATGTATGTATCGTATGTACGATCTGTGTGGGCGAATTATAGGCACATTATTTTAGTCCTTGACCCAAACAATTGCTGAATAAAGTGAAAAAAGTAATTTTTGGGGCCGAATTTTCGAAAATTGATTTTTTAAACCGAAAGGTGAGTCATAAGTAGTCGAATAAAGAATTTTTTTGGTACATAAATGGATTGGGACCACTCACACAGGGTCTCCTGCACTCTATAAATATCAGAACCCTTTCATGAAAGTCAGAATATGAGGCAATTACCGGCATATAAGAACGCACTGTAGTGCTGAAAGCATTGATATACGTGTACTGAACTCTACTTCACCCCAACCCCTTCAAAGAAAATGTGTACATCTAAAGGAAACTGTATGTATCGTATGTACGCTTTCTGCGTGGGCGAATTATAGGCACATTTATTTTAGTCCTTGACCCAAATAATTGCTGAATAAGTGAAAAAAGTACTTTTGGGGCCGAATTTTATTCCTCACATAAAATGGATTTTCCCGAACGGTGAGTCATAAGTAGTCGAATAAAAGAAAGTTTTTGGTATCCATAATGGCTTGGGATTCACTCACACAGGGTCTCCTCCACTCTATAAATATCAGAACCCTTTCCGGAAGTCAGTATATGAGGGCAATTACGGGCATATAAGGAACGCACTATAGTGGTGAAAGCATTTGGATATACGTGTTCTAAACTCTACTTTTACCCCACCCCTTCAAGGAAAATGTGTACATCTAAAGGGCAAATGTATGTATCGTAATGTACGGACTGTGCGTGGGCGAATTATAGGCACATTTATTTTAGTCCTGAGACCCAAATAATTGCTGAATAAGTGAGAAAAAAGTAAGTTTTGGGGCCGAATTTTCCGAAAATTGATTTTTGCCGAACGGTGAGTCATAAATAGTCGAATAAAGAAAGTTTTTGGTTACATTAATGGATTGGGACCACTCACACAGTGTGGTCTCCGTCCACGTCTAATAATATCAGAACCCTTATCCGGAAGTCAGTATATGAGGCAATTACCCGTCATTTCAAGAAAAAGCACTATAGTGGTGAAATACATGTGATATACGCAGGCTGTACTGAACTCTACTTCACCCCACCCCTTCAAAGAAAATGTGTAATTCTCTAAAGGAAAATGTATGTATCGTATGTACCGCTCTGTGTGGGCGAATTATAGGCACATTTATTTTTTTAGGGTCCTTGACCTAAATTAATTGCTGAATAAGTGAAAAAAGTATTTTGCAGCCGAATTTTCCGAAATACTGAGTTTTGCCGAACGGGGATTTCATAAGTAGTCGAATAAAGGGAATTTTTTAGTACATATTGGATTGGGGATCAGTCACACAGGGTCTCCTCCACTCTATTATATATCAGAACCCTTTCATGAAGTCAGTATATGAGGCAATTACCTTCGCATATAAGAACGCACTGTAGTGCCTGAAAGCATTGATATACGTGTTTCTAACATCTACTTTACCCCACCCCCTTGAAGGAAAATTGTGTCACCATCTAAAAGGCAAAATGTATGTATCGTATGTACGACCTGCGTAGCCGAATTATTGGCACACTTTTTATTTTAGTCCTTGACCCAAATAATTGCTGAATAAGTGATGAAAAAAAAGATATATTGGGGCGCGAATTTTCCAAAATGGATTTTTTGCCGAGACGGTTGAGTCATAAAGTAGTCGAATAAAGATAAGTTTTTTGGTACATTGTGGATTGGGACGCAAACTCACAACAGGGTCTCCTCCACTCGATAAACATATCGAACCCTTTCCGAAAGTCAGTATATGAGGCAATTACATTGTCAATAGCAAGAACCACACTATAGCGGTGAAACCATTGATAAACCTGTACTGAACTCTACTTCACCCCACCCCCTCTTCAAAGAAAATGTGTATATCTAAAGGAAATGTATGTATCGTATGTACCCGACCATGCGTGTTGGCGACATTTATAGGCGGCACATTTATTTTAGTTCAGTCCTTGACTCGAATAATTGCTGAATGAGTGAAAAAGTGTTAATTTTTGTGGCCGAATTTTCGAAATTTGATTTTTTGCCGAACGGTGAGTCATACGTAGTCGAATAAAGAATTTTTTTGGTACATAATCGATTGGGGGACCACTCACACAGGGTCTCCTCCACTCTATAAATATCAGAAACCTTTCCGGAAGTCAGTATATGAGCCAATTACCGTTATATAAGAAAGCACTATAGTGGTGAAAGCATTTGATATACGTGTACTGAACTCTACTTCATCCCACCCCTTCAAGAAAAATGTGTTCATCTAAAGGAAAATGTATGTAGCGTACGTACGCTTATGCGTGGGCGGAAAATTATAGGTACATTTATTTTAGTCCTTGACCCAAATAATTGCTGAATAAACTGAAACACGTATATTTTGGGGCCGAAATTTTCCGAAAATGGATTTTCCCCGAACGGTGGAGTCATAGTAGTAGAATAAAGATAGTTTTTTGGGTACATATTGGATGGGACCACTCACACAGGGTCTCCTCACACTCTATAAAATATCAGAAAAACCCTTCCGGAAGTTCAGTATATGAGGCAATTACAGTTATTATAAGAAACGCACTATAGTGGTGAAAATCAATGATATAAACCTTTCCGTACTTCAACTCTACTTCACCCCACTCCTTCAAAGAAAAAATGTATATCTAAAGGCAAAATGTATGTATCGTATGTACGCCATGCGTGGCGAAATTATAGGCACATTTATTTTAGTCCTGGACCCAAACAATTGCTGAATAACTGAAAAAAGTATTTTGCAGCCGAATTTTCCAAATTCATTTTTACCCGAACGGTGAGTCATAAGTAGTCGACATAAAGAAAGTTTTTGGTACATATTGGATTGGGACCAACTCACACAGGGTCTCCTCCACTCTAGAAATATCAGAACCCTTTCCGGAAGTCAGTTATATGAGGCAATTACCGTTATACTAAGAAAAAACACTATAGTGGTGAAACCATTGATAATATCTGTACTAGAACTCTACTTCCACCCCACCCCTTCAAAGAAAATGTGTACATCTAAAGGAAATGTATGTATCATGTATGTACGAGCTTCTTGCGTTGGCGAATTATAGGGCCTACTTATTTTAGTCCTTGACCGTCAAATAATTGCTGAATAAAGTGAAAAAAAGTAATTTTGGGAGCCGAATTTTCTAATCTAATTGAAGTTTTTTGCCGAACGGTGCGAGTCATAAGTAGTACGAATAAAGAAGGTTTTTGGTACATAATGCGATTGGGACTCCACTCACACAGGGTCTCCTCCAACTCTATAAATATCGAACCCTTCCATGACTACAATAGAGGAGTAATTACCGGCATTACCGGGAAACGTTCAGTATGATGAAAAGCATTGATATACGTGTTTATGAACATATATAGTTCGCTGGTCACGAAGAAAAGTGTGGATACAGGCAAATGGTATATCGGATGTACGCTTGAGCTGGTCGAATTATGGAACATTTATTTTAGTGCATTGATAATTGCTGAAGTGAAAATGTTTATTTTGGGTCACGCAAAAATTGGATTTTGCAACGGGGAGTAGTAGTGAATAAAGAAAAGTTTCTACCACATATTGTACCGCCACCAGGCACACCGTTTCTTGTCCACTCTATGTAGGAAAATGTGTTCATGAAGTCTAAATGAGGCAAATGTATGTTCTAGTAGGTGAGCGACTCTGTAGTGCTAAAAGGGCGCAATTATACGTGTTCTAACAATTACTTTACCCACTCCTTCTCAAGCCAAAAAATGTGTACATCTAAAGTCAAATGTATGTATCGTATGTACGACCTGCGTGGGCGAATTATAGGCACATTTATTTTAGTCCTTGACCCAAATAATTGCTGAATAAGTGAAAAAAATTAATTTTGGGGCCGAATTTTCCAAAATGGATTTTTGCCGAACGGTGAGTCATAAGTAGTCGAATTAAAGAAACAAAAAAGTTTTTTGGTACATTTAACAGTGGGATTGGGACTATCACACAGGGTCTACTCCACTCTAATAAATATCAGAAACTCCTCTGTTCCGGAAGTCAGTATATGAAGGCAAATTACGGTCATAGCAAGAACAGCACTATAGCGGTGAAAAAAACAATTGATAAACGCCTGTACTGAACTAGGCTACTTCACCCGGTCACCCCTTCAAAGAAAATGTGTTACATCTAAAGGAAAATGTATGTATCGTATGTACGCTCTGCGTGGCGAATTATAGGCACATTTATTTTAGTCCTTGACCCAAAACAATTGCTGAATAAGTGAAAAAAAGTAATTTTGGGGCCGAATTTTCCAAAATTGCATTTTTCATGTTCCGAATGGTGAGTCATATTCAGTAGTCGAATAAAGACATTTTTTTAGTACTTAATGGATTGGGATCAGTCACACACAGGGTCTCCTCCAGCATCTATAAATATCAGAACCCTTTCGGCATCGGAGAGTCATTATTATGAGCCAATTACTGCGTCATATAAGAAACGCACTTTAGTGCTTGAAATGCATTGATATACGTGTACTTAACTCTACTTCACCCACGCCCACCCTTCAAAGAAAAATGTGTACATCTAAGGAAAATGTATGTATCGTATGTACGACCTACGTAGGGCGAATTATAAGGCACATTTATTTCAGGCCTTGACCAAAAATAATTGCTGAATAAGTGAAAAAGTAATTTGGGGCCGTAATTTCGTCTAAATGGAAATTTTTGACGAATGGTGAGTCATAAGTAGTCGAATAAAGAACGTTTTGGGTTAACATTGTGGATTGGGACAAACTCAGGACAGGGTCTCCTCCAATCCTATATATATCAGAAACCCTTACCGGAAGCAGTATATGTGGCAATTACGTTATATAAGAAAGCATATAGTGGTGAAAATCATTGATATAGTGTACTTAACTCTACTTAACAACACCCCTTCAAAGAAAATGTGTACATCTAAAGGAAAAAA
>NW_024537188.1:0-6390 GCF_016097555.1 Gigantopelta aegis | reverse complement strand
GACCAGTTAATTACTGATTCCATAAGAACCTGCCGTCTACGCACTTTTTTTTTTACCAGTTCATGATATTTTATTATGTTTTTTTACCAAAGGGATTTCAAATTGATAGTACTATTATGTATTATTGACAAATTCCAGTTAGCAAATATGCAAAAAAAGTAGTACACTCCATATGGACTTGTACAAGGCTATATATATATATATATATATATAATATATTATATATATATATCTGTATGTATGTATGTATGTATGTATGTATGTAGTATGTATGTATGTATGTAGGTATGGTATGTATGTTATGTATGTATGTATGTAGACCAGGTAGAAGAACATAAGAAATTCGCTTTTTTGTTGTTTACTCCAGTTTCACGCATTATGTGATCATCAGTCAACTTATCTGTTTGCATCTATTATATAGCATGAAGGTGCCTAATTAGTTTCTTGTCCTTTGAGAAGTGTACTAAAAATAGTACTGTTTCATGTACATGTTTTTCCATGTCGGACATTTTTGAGACAAGTTAGACCTTTTTGTTTAAGATGTCGTTTTTGTTGGGCATTGAGCTTTTCGGTTAGGCAAAGCTGGCACCATTTTGTTTTTTTTGGGGAGTAGGCCTGGTGGCTTTGTGATTGATTGGACCAGGTAAGTTTGAAAAACTTCTCACCTTCTCCCTTCAATTGCCAAACATGCTTTGATGCATTCCATGCTGTTTCATATTTCTTGTGTTGATTGATTGCATGCAGCTGTATGTTTTGAATGTGTCTGCTTTCAAGGGGGTACTCTGTTAGAGGGGCTCTGTACACCTTTGTTTCATTTCTGTTCATGCTGTTCAACTTCTTGGCCTTGTAGGATGATGTTTTTGGGTCGGGGGACCCATTCACTATGAAGGAGGCAGAGGTCTTTATTCCTCCAGTTGCCAGAGTTTCTGTGTGTACTTGTGATATTCCTTTGAAACCTCAAGTATTGTGTCCCTTGATGATGCTGACTACATTGGACTGCAGCTGTAGCTAACTTGACTGTGTTTTTGTTTTGAATGTTTTCTGTAGCCTTGGAATTTTTCAGGGAATTCTTAATGACCAGGATTTAGGAATCTTTGGCCTAGATTTGTTGATACATTTTTGCTTAATGGTGGGTTTGAACCAAACGATATGTTGTATTGCCAGGTTTTTTGGGTTGCCTCATCACTGTAATGTAGATTTTCTGAGTAGCTGCTGGATTAAGCGCATCTTTCATAAGGGGCAAGCTTGGTTGAAGATTTTGTCTGCTGATCGAAGCTGGTAGGTTTTTTTTGATAATGTTAGGTGAGTGGTTTGACTGCTTTGAAATGGTAAGCTGGTTTGTCGTTCGGCTTTCATAAAGGGTATTAGTACTTCCTGTTTGTTCAAGTTTTTTAGAGCGATGTCTAGGAAAAATTCACAAACTTTTAGGTGGTTTTTTAGATGTGTGATTCTAAGGCCTGTCTCTTGAAGATCTTTGGTTATATCCTTTTATTTTGTCTGCTTTGCTGCTGAGGTGTGTTTTTTTTTTTTTTTTTTTTTGAAAACTGCCAGCAATCATCTCTGTACTGGGCTGAGTGTTGTTTTTTATCTATTTGTTTGCAGGGATGTGTGTGAGTACATCAGAGCTGCCAACCCGCCTCACAAACTTCTGCCTCGATAGTAACTTCTCATGGATGACATCATACAAACTGTTTTCCCTCCTTTATCAATGTTTGCCTTTGTCATAGGAGCAAGGATTTCCTGTGAGTGGAAGATGACTTCAGTGTCTGCTTTGGGGTGAGATTGTGTATGCAGCTTTGGGGGAAGTATAAGGGCTTGCTTTCAAACAGGGTTTCTGAGATTCAGGGATAAAATTCGGATGATATCGAAGCAGACGAAAAAAAGTTGTGCTTATTTTTTCTGGTTGAGCTTTCTGAACTGCTCAGTTACAGAAAACTGAGTTTTTCCACTGGTTTGACAGCTGTTTCGACCTGGGACATTGTTGATGATGTTGTGATGTTGTTTCGAGGATTTTCTTGCTTATGATGCCCATTTCACTTTTTGCTGGGTTATCAATCAGCAATGGGAGGTTGCTTTCCACAAATTTTCTTTGTGATCTTTAAAACTGCTATAAAGGTTCTTTTTTGGCCATCATCTCCCATCTGTCTTCAATGGTCCAAATTTTTTGCGCAATGGGACTTGGCTTCAGTATTGATATCTTAAATAACACAGTGTTCAATTGTGGATTTAACAGTGCTTCGTGTGTTTTCTCTGAGCAGTTTATCATATTGATCCTTTTCCAAGCAAAGAGGAGATTCCTTGTTTTGTCCAGCGGGGTATGGAGCGCATTTCCTTGGAGTTCCTTATCTTTTATATGTCTTTTTTAGGGTGGCTTGGAAAATGGTCGGAAGCTTTTTGAACTTTGGATAATTTTATCGATCACTCTTGAGCAGATCTTCCTTGAAAATGGTTTTAAGCTCGTCAATTTGCAGTGGATATGTTTCCTACTTTTGAAAAAAACCCAAATATTTCTTCCTTTGGTTGCTTTTCTCTTAAGTCACCACTATTTTTGAGCGAACGAAGAATGCCTTTCATCTCATCCCTCTTAGCAAACGCTCTCAACTTTTTTGATCCACTCTCTTTCATCTTGTACACATATTAGCAGATAGTATAGGGTGTGCGTAGGATGTTCTTCAAAAAGAATAGTTTGAAAATTAACACATTTTGGATGTTCCATTCTTTGTCTTTCTAAGCAGATTTAGAAAAGAAACCCCTTTAACTGGTTACAAGGAGTGTTGTTATTACCTGGAATACTCTGGGTCTGTTGAAGAGCTTCAAATGTTTGTTTGTTGTACACATGACAAATTGAGCAAATTTTTGTTTTAAGATGAAATTATAGCATTAGTGTTTTAATATGTTTTACAAGCCTTGTTATAATCTATAAAATATCTTACTTATTGACCATTATTTAATTTCTATGCATAATTGGCAAAAAGTTTGCTAAAAAAATGATTTTCTAACCCAAAAGTATAAAAAAAGTAAGTCCACTGTGACCATTCTATATATATTCTGGCACAAAAACTATTTGATTGCCATAGCTATTCAAAATTTGTTAAAATGATTGTCCAGAATATACTATATCTTTATTCAAACTGTATCATTAATCTCAATGAAAGATTTATAAACATTTCAAAAGCAATTCATACCAATGAAATCACAAAATTGCAAGGAGTTGAATAATAAGTAACATCATTAATTCCCATAGCAAACTGTTTGCTATAGCAAAATAATATGTCACACAAAGTTTGTTATTAATGTTCATAAAAACAAATCCCACAATCGCATACTTAAAAAATAGTAAATATGGTGAAAGCATTCTTGTTATAGAATGTACATAAAGAACAATAGAAATAGGACATGCATTGTTTGTACAGCAAGTGAACATAGTAAAGTCATACTTTACTTTCGTAAAGAATTCACCGCACTATGTTCTCATTGTTGTTTTAAAGCAGTGAAATGTATATAGTTACAATATTTATTTTTCACAGTACTATAATTTATATAGTAATATAAATGAAATATATTGTAAGGTATATACAGTATGAAACTGTGAAACCCACAAAGCATTGTGAGGTGTTGTATGAATATAAAATATATCATTGTTGACTATTCATGATGTGAACATTTGCTGACATAATATCAATGCAATGATGCTCCAATAGTACACTGGTCATACATTTCAACTTGTCTTTTTACTGTCTGTGATAAAAAGAGCATAAATTTATCTTTTATTTTATTTGTATCCTCATATTTCCTTATTTATGATTACTGACTATATAGTTTATTGTCTAATAGTTGTTCTTTTGTAATTAATAAACATTGTCTATTATGTTCCTAGAGAGGACGTACACCTGCACCTATGCAGCAATGAATGGGTAATGCTGACCACAGTACAAAAGTGTAATTAAAGGCTGGACAACGCTGATATAAACACCTAAGGGGGATAGAGTCAAAGTCACAGTAATTGTATAACAAGACATGTCATTGTACCATATTTGTGATATATGAAAAGAAATTCAAGTGACTTCAATTGAGTGTAATAAATCAATAAGACACACATTGATGAGGTGTATTACTGATTCAATAAGGAAACTTGCGCTCGACAGCAAAGTGTTTTTTTACCAGTTCAATGATTATTTAATATTTTTTTTACAAAACATTTCAATGATATTGAATATTTATGTATATTGATGAATTTGATTACAAATGAGCGAAAAAATAAGAAAAAACTCTCATTATATGACTTGTAAACAAAGCTATTCTATATATATATATATATATATAACCCAAAGATTAACAAATGATGTTCAAGAATTCTCTCTGTTGTCAGTATACAAGTAGTCATAGCCATTTGTCTAATCAATAGTATAACACAATCATGCCTGAGTTCCCTACTTCCCTTGACCATTATTTCCTTGGACTAGCCCACAAAAAATTTTGTAAAAACATTTCTTCAGAATCTGTTTATTGCAGTACTATTAGTTAAAAATTTCTCAAAAACAATGTTAAATGCGTTTCTAGATGTTTAAATTCATATGAATTCATTAATCACTACGAAAAAAGTTTGCAAAAAAAATTTCTTAAACCAAATGTACTTATGAAAAAATCATAGGAATTTATGTCATAAGTTATAAGAAAACAACAATAATTTATATAGCAATTCCACATATGTCACATAGCAACAGTTACAAATGCAAAAGCAAGTACATCACCCCAAAAAACCGTGAAGTACTCTAGCAACAGCATATAAAGCAAGAAACATGTACCATAAACAATGGAAAATTATTACCTTGGTTACTATTCCCCCAATTAAACGTTTATACTATAGCAACAATTACAAGGTCACAGTTACTCCATAGCAACATTGCTATTAAGCCAATTAGGTATGTATCAATCATGATAGCAATGGATTTCCATGGTAACCAGTGTTTCATTAGAAAAATGGACAAGGAGGCAAAAGTAAGTACTTAGAGAAATTTTAGGGGAGGTGAAGGGACTGTGCATGACAGCATGCCCTCTATGGGTGTCTGGAAGCATGCTCACAGAAAAAAATTTTTGAAATTTAGACACTCTGAGATCGCTTGTGGGCACATTTTCAAATCATTTGTTGTGTTGGTCAAATGACATAATGAAGATGACCATATTTCTCAGTCTGGTCTGATAAGTCACTTAAAACCTATAGACCCTGGTGGCTGATAAGGCAACTTAGGAGTAATTCATACACAAAGAAAGGGACTATTGGTTTTTTTTAAAACTGTACATTCTCTTGGTGTTTAGCCCTAGGTTATCTTATGCTGTATATTTCCTGGTGTTGAGTTTCAGTTCTATATTCATTTACCAGCCAACTTACCCTTTGAAAAAAATGGGATAAGCTTATTTCCAAAAAGGGGGGCATAAAAAACTTTTGCAAGGGGGGGGGGGGCAAATCTTCCCCCCCTAAAATGAAAAACCCAGTAAACAGTTTGTCCATAAATTCATTAACATAGGCAAAACAAAAACATACATCCTATAGTAATTACTATATCCAATGTTTAGTTTATAACATATGGACATTGAGAGAATTGTTTGTTTTAAAGGATGCACAATTATTAGGCATTAGTGTTAATATGTTTACAAAACCTTAATATGTTAAAAATATAGAACCTTAATATGTTAAAAAAAAACTATACAAAATATTTATTTAATGACGATTATTTAATTTCTATCCATAATTGGCAAGTTTTGCTAATAAAAAGTGATTTTCTAAAACAGGTAAGGTAATAAACTGTAGTTACTGGTGATCCCAATTTCTATACATATTTTGCACACAAAAAAACTATTTATTGCACTAGCTATTTCAAATGTGTTGAAAAAAACAATGCCAGAATATACTATTTTTTTGTTCAGGCGGCCATATGTATTCATCATTCTCCTTGAAAGGTTTTAAAATTCAAAAAAAACAGTTGTGACCAATGAAAATCACAAAAATACATGGAGTCATATAGTTAAGCAAAAAGGCATATAATTCACTATAGCAAAAAACAGTATGTAATGTCACCATAGTGACAATCACTGTAGCAACAGCATTTATTTCCCCCCCCTGTACTATTGCAAAAAATGTATCAAAATTTGGGTAATTGTTCATCAATTCCACATCACTTTTAAAAGTAAACCTGGTTGACAAGCTCTTCTTTTATGGATAATAAAACTTTTTGTCAATAATTATAGGAAACAAAGAAAATAAAATAGAATCACTGTTGTTACAGCAATAAATTTAAGCCATTTACTTGCAATAGGATTCCGCCTAGGTTCTCATTGTTGTTTTAAAAAAACGAAAATTATATACCCAAATATTTATTTTTTACATTACTA
>NW_024537187.1:0-6795 GCF_016097555.1 Gigantopelta aegis | reverse complement strand
GGGCTTGGGGAATCAGTCCTTTGAATTGCATAGTGGGTAGCACCAGTTGTGGGTTTAGATGATGTGTGGTTTTTAGTGGTAGAAGAAGTCAAAAGCGTGTTCTCGTCCATGACCAATGTCTGTAATAAAACATAGTAATAACATTCATAGTTAGAAAGTTTAAAGGATATACTAAATATTATGAATCATTATAATTCTTTAATAATTCAGTATAGAACCGGAAACCAGACACTTTGAGTTATCTATTATCCATAACTAACACATGAAAGGGACCCTTTTAATAACCAATTGATAATTACATAGACAGTAGTATATGATGATACTATGGAGTAGGGGTTTGTCATCACTAGTCAGGGGCAAAGTAATTTAGCAAACATGGTAACACTTTACATAGTACCAGGATGTCATTATGGGAGGTTTCATTGTACATGTATTGTAACTAAAACATAAAATTCTTTATTGTCACTAAACTAACTGGTAAATAATAAACAAACAGTAAACAAAAATATCAGTTAAACAATAACAACATTGTTTATCTAATTCCAGTTTCATAAATTTACACAATACAAACAACATATCGATCACCATAGCAACAAAAAAAACATATATAAAAAGTTTTGTAGCTAAGAAGGTGATAAGAATGTGGTCAAGGCAACCCTATACTAATATCCTGTGATTTGGTGCACTATCCAACCAGTAATAGCTTTTTGAATAAAAGTTTTGACTACAAGTTTCTTTGCTTACCGGTCATCTCAAGTCATTGATCAGTGACCAAATGTCATTGTATGAACATTAACTGAATGCATTCATATATCCAGTTATCTTACCTTTGTTTATATTCATATATATAGAAACAAATTTTCATGTATAGCCAGTATGCAAATTCTCACGACGCCCACAGTGAACAAATAACAGTTATGTCAAACCCCATGAGACTACACCCGCTATTCGATAAAGAGCCAAATCACTTTCCGCATTTCCCCAACACTGTTCAAACAGTCATAATATGATAAAGACTGAATACCTTCTAATAGTTTAGCTCCAACTGACACTGATGATGGGATATCTATGATGTAACAGATAACGATTGATAATGTCTGGAACTTGGATATAATCATCAGATTCTTCAGATTCTAATATGCATCAGAACCATGAGAGAATTAAGAATACAGTGAGGCCAAAGACGGAGTTGAGAAGTTTGCCATAGTGATACGACCTGTGTACAATAGAGGTACATTTACTATGTAATCACAATTTAATTGGAATTAAGATAGAGTTGATAATCACACTCTATTATTTCACATAATCACTCGATGTAAAAAAATGATTGATTCATTACCTTCTCCACTCTAAGATCGTGTCTAGATGTGTTTCGTCGTTAATCAGTCAAACGACGTGTAATCACTTGCCTCTTTTATAAGTAAGTAGGTGTGGCTAATGGGGTCTTCAAGACCATGTACGATAGATAGTATAGTACATGTCTTACTATTTATACCAAGACGAGCTCTAATTAGAGCAACATCTTTTACCCACGTTTTTTTTCCATTCAGCAATATTGTTATGACCATCTTCAGAAATACTATGAAATATGGTAAAAAATCTAGCTTTTGTTATTTGACATCAGTGTATTATATTTTCCTAGTTTCGTAACCAGTATGATAATGATGTTGCCACCTGGAGCCCCTCAAGGTAGATACACAAATTGGAGTATGCAATGGAAGCAGTCACAGGTTTTGTTGAAATTCTTAAACCTGTTTTTTGCATGCAAATATTGTACAATTAACTATCATTAATTTGGATGCAGTTAATAAGCTAGGTTTTATGAACATACTTCTATTATGTAGGGCTCAGCAACTGTAGGTCTTAAATCTAAAACTCACGTGATCCTTGTAGCTCTCAAACGATCTACATCTGATCTTTCCTCTTATCAGAAGAAGGATCTATCCAGTAGATGATCATGTGGCGTGTCTATTGCCGGTCCATACTGCTGATGGTAGACTTTTGTGTAAATTTATGAGAACTGAGTGTCTAAACTCTCGTTACTTTTTCAATATTCCACTTCCTGTATCAAGACCTAGTGTCTGCCGTAGGAGACAGTATCCTTTATGCAACGTCAATATTACCATGACAACATATTTCTCCATATATTATCTTGACTCTATTATTAGAAAATGCAAATTGTACTCAAGTGTATGGTCGACGACCATATGGAGTGGGTATGCTAATTGCTGGATATGATGTAAGTATCTCCTTTAGTTTTTGTTTGTATTCTTAGTATGCCTGATATATATCAGTGATCTTATAGTAGCATTGTATATGATCAATAAGTCCTTTATTTTTTATGTACAAATTTTTAGTAGAAAACTAGATAATTTAATTATGATGTGTGTTACAACTGAATTTCCTACATTAGTATTATAGAGATGGTTGAACTGAGTTTTAAATCATTTAGTATCTTCTCATAGCATCTGTTAATTCTTCGTTCTTTTTTGTTAATAACAACACATCAAACAATTGTACTAATTTTGTGCAATTAATTATAATTATTGTTATTTATAACATAATGAGTAGTGTGTGTATGGATGTGTGTGCTTATAGAGTACTAAGCTTTGCTTTGTGCTGTCTGTGCATTTAAGCCACACCCCTTGTACAATACATCCCAACATAACTAAAACATAAAACATTGGTTTGTATTTGTGTTGTTGTATAAATGAACACTGTGTTAGAAATTGTTCACGCAGTACTTATACAAACAAATATTTCTGTTTAAATTATAAAGAGTTTACGTTATTATGTGAATAATGCGTCACTTGTTCTGTTTAGTCCCTCTAGGTCCTCACTTATTTCAAACATGTCCCTCATCAAATTATTATGACGGCAAATCATGGCCATTGGAGCTAGATCTCAATCAGCAAGAACATATTTAGAGAAAAACTTGGATTGCTTTCAGGATGGTAAGACACAGAAGTACCTTCAGCCTTCTACTATACCCCCTCTCTCCTCTCCCTCTCCCCCCCCCCCTCTCTCTCTCTCTCTCTAGCTTCTCTGATGAAACTTATTGATCACGGTTTACTGGCACTTCGAGAATGTTTACCCAATGATGCAGAATTGACTTCAAAGGTCAGAGAAGGTCACATGATGTATAAACTATAACATCATTCTCTCTCTAGAATGTCAGTTATACACACGTGTGTAGGAGAAGAGAAAAAGTTAGACATTCTTGATGATGATAGAGTCCAAACCTTTGTCGTACCTGTGTTTGATAGTATTATAGTAAATAAGACTATTGGACAATGAAATATTGTGCCAAATGTAGTACTGATACATATTATGGGTTAGGGGTCTATCAAAATGGGATTTTGTTTTCTTAATAATGTTCTCAACACAAAGTTGGATGTTATGGATACTACTAAAGGAGGTTCGACAAAAGACCAAGAGTAAATGTCTCATTCCCAGACTCTAAGAGAATGGGAATTGAGTCTATATAGATCAATTCTCATTTCCTTTTGTTTTAGGATGATGACAGAGCACCTGAGGAAGAGATGCAGGTTAGTTCCTGTTGAAACTTATATTTCATTTCATAATAATGTTGTATTACATTTGTATTTGCCCTTTATTAGATGGATAGACCATTGGAACAGCCGGATCAGGTTTCTGTTTTATTATCTAATGTAATATGTTAATACTTTATAATTTTTTTTATTCTAGGTTCCTGAAGGTGGAGATCAGCCTATGGAACAATAATTTCACTACCTCAGAACTTTTACTATTATTATTATTAATTGAACATTTCAATGGAGAAAAAAAATCAATACTCTTAAAATTAATAGTTTCTTTTACTTTGTCGTTGACTTAATTAATTTAATAATTATATTATCTGGTTTAATTTATTAGTGAACTGGCGTGGTCATAGCAACGTAATATATTCTGCTATTAAAATATCCGTGTGTACGAGAAAGAGAGTACAATTTGGTGTCTACTGTAGTACTCGATCTGAAGTCTGTTCAACAATAGCAAGAGTGTTTAGTGACACAAGAGAAAGGTGAGTCGTTTGATGTTCCGTTCCGTTCACTTGTTTAAAACAATATAGAACCTGAAATTAATATCTATTCCTTGTATGAACACCTATAACACTAGACTGTCCAGTGATCAATAAAGAGAGAATGGGAGAAAGAGGAGGGAGAGAGGACAGAGAGGTAGTAAAGTATGTTGGTATCGAATGGAGAGTTGTAGTTTGTTACTAAGTTGTGATCTGTGCCCTAGTATCTAGGTAGTCTAGTTGAGTCAGTTGATTTTCTTTACTTTGAGATGTGAAAACTACAGTTGTCTTACTGTGTGTTGGTTAACATTTATCATTGGCCATAAGCAATTTATAGGTGACCTTTGATCTTTATCCATTACATGTAAATTGACATCAAATTACTATGGAAAAGCATTCATGAGCACAAGGATGATAAATAACTCGTGAATAACATAACTCGGGATCTAATGGATGGCAGTTGTGGATGTAATCATAGTGCTTGTGTCAGATCCTTTCAACGAACTCCCTTGCTCTCACTGGTTGTCTATTATGTTTTCAACATTTTGGGAGAGGAGTCACAACATAACTACTGAACAATACACATTTAATAATATAATAAGGCAATAAATGTTTGTTAAATCTATCATGTGTTTGATATGTAGAGAGACCCTCTCAGTCATTATATATGGACTATAGTATTATAACGTTGTTCAATATGAGTTTCCTATTGTGATATATCAATATTGAGAGTTATTCTTATTGTGATTACATTCGGTTGGTTTCATTGGCGGTTTAACATGTCTCAGAGCTCAAGGCACGTTGATTTAATATTAGTGCGATATGTTCCAGGACATTGGCACAGTGGGGACCAGCTTTATTGTAAGACCTGTCAGTTGCCCGTATATGGTATTGTAGTAGGAACATGACATTATACCTTTGTATGTGGACTAAGGAAGTTATATGTACAATACATATTATAGTACAACTATTGTCTTTCATCCATAGTGATGCTAATTTAAGATGTCCCATGTAATATACGAAATGGTAGACAAGTCAACGGCTTGTTTTGATTTTTCCATGATATGTCCACTAGGGGAAGTTAGTTCATACTGAATGAATTGCCCTTTGTTACACAATAACATTGCAGTCAGACCATAGTACATTTAAAAACAACTATCCTTTGTGAATGATGACATGTGGAAAAATGCACTCGTTATATGCATCATATAAACTAAGGAAAGGTAATGTGCTGTTATTCTGATTAGCAAGCAACAAACACACTATTATCCTGATTATCAACAAACTTGCTAGTATGGACAAAACAAGTTTGATTAATCTAGTATGATAAGTTTTTCATAATCATCATTTCATTATACTGTATCTTTGATGTGTTTGATCATATCTTTAGACTGTCTAAATTTACATGTTTGGACCAAACAACCATTATATCAATAGCCATACTTATAACAGTATCTATAGCACTTGTCATGATGGCTCCGAACTCCTCGATAACAGCAGTCAGCAGTATAATATGAGTTTATCTGTTGACTATTATTGTTTATTATTACCTTACAAAACTTGTTGGAGTATAGGTCTAGTCTATATTATTATAAAGTCGAATTATGATAATATTATTATTACTACTATATATTGACCAAATGAGCGAGCTAATTAACTAGTGTCATCCTATTAGGATACATGTACAGACTAATTGATTAAATTATATCCCACAAGTCATTGGTCTCTTCCCACTTAATAAGGAGCTAACTGTCACACTTTATAAACGAATGCACTACACTATAATCTTGTGATTTGATTGTCTTAATAATTGTTTTTTTATCTTTTAGTTGTCAGTTTCCTGGTTTTACCTTTATTTTGATGCTTTTAGAGATGATAAATGATT
The DNA here is from genome assembly GCF_016097555.1 of Gigantopelta aegis. NCBI lineage: Eukaryota > Metazoa > Mollusca > Gastropoda > Neomphalida > Peltospiridae > Gigantopelta > Gigantopelta aegis. Next base: position 871 of record NW_024537187.1, on the reverse strand, counting down.
TATATATGAGAAAAGAATGTTTGTGGTAAACCTTATATAGAGCTATAAAGGAAATTGAGTTAATCACTTATGAGTGTCGTAGTGTTGATTAGTAAATACTTGTGTTCATATATTACATGTACATATATAACAAGGTGTCATATAATTGACTGTAACAAGGTTAATGACATAGCAATTTCATGATGAACATCTCTATAATTATATTAATATCTGTTTCAACTAGATTTAACTGTTACCAAGTATTATGGCTAATAAAACTAGCGACGAAGAGAGAGTTCGGTATTGTGGGTAAAATATGATATTGTAAGTTATTACAAAAACACTAATCAACTATTTATTAATCTTATAATTATAGGGTCGAGAGGAAGGGGCTGTGATTGAAGACTGGGAAGACCCTGATTATCAATTATCACTCAAAAGATAGATATGGCTTTATGCAAGTAAGTATAAGTTACTACCACACGGAAGTCAGTAAATACATGTATGTCATAATATAGACAGTTATCATTACAAGTTAGAGTAATGACATAGTATCAATAGTGAGCTCACTGAGCTAGTGCTGACCTAGTACACAAATTTACATTCCAATCAGCAAATTATAGGAACGCAATACATATAAAACTACAGGCTATGAGTAGGTGAAATATAGGACATGGCAATGTACTCACCTTCGATACAATATGGTCTCTATATGACAATAATTCATTTTTTGCTAATATTAATACATTGTATCACTACTCCTGGGTCAAGTGCAAATATTTAACCCAAAATTGTCACCATTTAGGATTTCAACCTGCCTGTAGTACCATCCTGTACACGAAATTCTCCCAGAAAAGGTACCCTCCTAACACATCTCTCACTTTTATTATAT
>NW_024537186.1:0-7158 GCF_016097555.1 Gigantopelta aegis | reverse complement strand
TTTACCATTTACAAACAAACCTAAACTCATCAAGCTTTGTCTCCTAACACAACACGAGGACCTGGTTTTCTTTTTTTAAGTTTGTTGAGTATATATACGTTTGCAGTAAGGCACACAATCATAAAACGAACTATCAAGGTAAAGTAAAAAGTAAAGTTTGTTTTATTTAACGACACCACTAGAGCACATTGATTTTTTATCTTATCATCGGCTATTGGACGTCAAACATATGGTCATTCTGACACTGTTTTTTCAGAGGAAACCCGCTGTCGCCACATAGGCTACTCTTTTACGACAGGCAGCAAGGGATCTTTTATTTGATACTTCTTGCTAATAATAGAGATGTATGTCTTTTAGATCTGTAACCAATGCACTGATAAATAAATATCTTTCAATTGTAATACAATTCTTCACCAAAAACAATTATAAACCAAACTATCAAAAATCAACAAGGGAGGTAACTTACCATTAAAATGCTTCATGTCATGATGTCCGACAGCTATCTTCCATCTCGTCACTGTGCCGACATCTATCTTCCATCTCGTCACTGTGGTATCAACTGAGAAATACAACAGAGCGAAGAAAATTGTGTTCACTGGAACTGTTCAGAAAAGATATACCTCCAAATAAACATTTACATTTTTTTGATTAACCATAACTACACACATTCTAAGTTTACTGTTATTAACGTAAGAATCTAGTTGTACAGCTACTCGCTAGCTGTCACCAGCACGGCAGTAAACTGTCTCCTATCCTCGCATTCACTGTCGTAGAAATGGACGGACGGACGGACGGACGCGGACCGGACGGAGGACGGATGGACAATCTAGGACTATTTGATCTTTTTCGGCCGGACAATTCGAACTGAATGCACGAGGCAAGAAAAAATTCAGTCAAATTGCACAAACTTCCATTCAATAATTGTACTCACACATTTCACCTAACATTTACATACATACATAACATTTTCATACAGAACATAACATTAACAATAACATAAACATCATACATAACATTTATACAATAATAACAGAAAATAACATAACATAACCTAACATAACCTAACATCACATAGCCTTACATAACATAACTTAACATTAATGTTCGGCGGCACAGCGTAACTATCTCGTATCTTCTCTCTCTCTCTCTCTATCGCACTTTACGGTAGAACCGGACGGACGGATGGGACAGATAACGACTATTGATCTTTTCATTGACTTTTTTCGGAGCTGACACAATTCGAAACTGAATGGCCGATGCAAAAATTGCTGTCAAATTGACAAATGTCATTCAATAATTGTACCTCAACGTTTTCACATAACATAACATAAACATTATATAACATTACCTAAGCTATGGTAGGGACCTAACCTAAACCTAAACAAACCTAAACCTAAACTAAAACCTAAACCTAAACCGAATCCTAAACCTAACCGAAACCTAACCTACACCTAATTATAATTAAAGAAGAACTAAAATATAAAGCGAAACAGGAGAACATTCCTTCGTCACAAGTAGGTTGATGAAGTCTTCTAACTCCTCGTAACCATTCCCTGCTCCAGCACGATGATAGACTCGTCCCTCTCTTGATTCCACACGTCAAGCTAAAAAAACAACAACAAAACAACGTAGAGAAACGTAGAAACATCCTCAAACACTCATAATAGACTCAACAACCAAAGTTTTAGCTAATGTGAAGAGAAATAGGCAGACCATTTTACTAAATGAACCCTATTTTTTTATTTACAAACGCATCGTATTTCCACATCTGAAATGGTTTGTACCAGTTACAAAACAACCTAAACTCAGCAAAGAGCTTTGTCCTCAACAACACAACACGAGGAGCCTGGTTGTTTCTTTTTAAGTTTGTTGCTATAATTAGCTTGTGGCGTAGGGCACCACAATCATAAAAACGAACGATCAAAGTAAAGTAAAAAGTACAAGTTTGTGTTATTTAACGACACCACTAGGAGCAACATTGATGTTTTATCATTGATTTTTTAATCTTATCACGGCTATTGATTGACGTCAACATCTGTCATTTTCTGCCACTTTTCTTTTTTTTTCAGAGGAAACCCCTGGTCGCCACATAGGCTATTCTTTTACGACATGCAGCAATGGGATCTTTTGATTTTATACGTCTTGCTAATAATCTAGATTGTATGTCGTTTAGATCTGTAACCCCCCCCCCCCCCCCATGGCACTGATGAATACTAGCTTTCAATGTAATAAGACTTCCAAACCATTCTTCACCAAAAACAATTATCATTATAAACCAAACACACTATCCAAATCAACAAGGGAGGTAACTTACCATTAAAATGCTTCATATCAGATGTCCGACCGATATATTCCATCTCATCACTGTGCCGACTCTTATCTTCCATTCCATCTCGTCACTGTGGTTCAACTGAAGAACGAAACCAGGAGAAGAAACTTGTTCAATTGTTCACGGAAAACTCTGTTCAGGAAAAGATACATCCAAAAAAAAAAAAAAAAACAACAAAATACACTTTACATTTGTGAGTAACCATTAAATACACATGGTGGCATAAAGGTTCTTATTAACGTAGAAATCTACTATGTTTGACAGCTACATCTCTAGCTGTCACCAGCACGGCAGGAAACTGTCCTCCTTCTCTTTCCTCCAACTGTCTCCTATCTCTCTCTCTCTCTTCGCATTACGCACGAATGACGGAGCGACGACGGAACGGTAGTAATGATGGACAATTACGAACTATGATCTTTTCCGCCGGACAAATTCGAAAATGAATGCAAGAGGAAAAATTGCAGTCCAAATGACAATTCCTTCCATATTTGTAACATCAAACATTCCATAACATCACGAGATCAACATAATACCTTTCACTAAACCTAACAATAACATCACATCACATAATAACTTAACTAATAAACAACACAACACCAACACAAACCAACACACACAAACATAACATTCGCTGGCACCAGCATGGTGGTACACTATCTCCTATCTCGCGCAATCGCACCAAGGTAGAAACGGACAGACGGATGGACAGACAAGACTATGATCTTTTCGGAGAACATTCGAAGCTGAATGCACGAGGAAACCCTTAAGTGCCTGTCACCGCAACCAGCTTAATTCAATAAAAAAAAACTTGACATCAACATTTCACATAACATTTCACGAAATAACATCACTAACATAAAATAACTAACATAACATAATAACAGAACATAAGAACATAATAACCAAAAACTAACATAAATAACAAACATAACATGCCCAAATAGGAAACACTTAGCTGTCACCAGACAGCGGTAACTATCTGTATCTATGCCAAATTCGTAGAAACGGACGGACGATGGAAGAGAACGGATCTATGATCTTTTCGGTGAACAATTCGAACTGATGATTCGAGGAAAAAACATTGCGGTCCCTATTGCAAAATCATTCATAGGGTACATCAACGTTTCACATTAACATAAACAACTAACATATATAATTACTAGCTACAGATAACTAAAACCTAAAACTAAACAACTACCTAACCTAAACTACCAATCCTAATCCAACTCAAACCTAAACCTAAAACTAACCTAAGATACTAATTAGAGAAACTGTCCTTCGGTTACAATGATGTTGATGCAGATCTCTACCTCTCGTACCCATGCTTCATCATCCCGATGATAGGAAATCGTCCCCTCTCTTGGATTCCACACGTCCGCTAAAAAACAACAACAAAACAAAGTAGAAAACCATTCCTCAACCTAATAATATACGCAACAACCAAAGTGTTGAGATAATGTGAAGAGAATGGCATAAATTGGTTTATTTTATCAAAATGAACCGATGTTTATTATTTTACCGCCTTCGTAGTTCCCCCATCCTGAAATGTTTTGACCATTTTACAAACAACTGAACTCATCCAATTCAAGCGTTGTCCTCAACACAACACGAGGACCTGGTTTCTTTTTACATTTGTGGAGTATATATACGTTTTGCAGTAAGGCACACAATAATTAAAACGAACTACTATCAAGTCAGTAAAAAAGTAAGTAAAGTTTGTTTTAATTTTATAACGACACCGACTAGAGCACATTGATTTTTATCTTGATCAATCGGCTATTGGACGTCAACACATATGGTCATTCTGACACTGTTTTTTGAGAGGAAAAACCCTCCTGTCGCCACATAGGCTAACCGCTTGTTAACGACAGCAGCAAGGGGTCTTTTCATTCATTTGATTACGTTTGCTAATATAGAGATGTAGATCTTTTAGATCTGTAAACCAATGCACTATCAATAAATATCTTTCAATTGTTAAACCATTCTTCACCACAAACAACTATCAAACCAACCTATACAAAATCAATCACAACCACGGGAGGTGTAACGTCCTCATTAAAAATGATTCATGATCATGATGTCCCCCGCAGCTAATCGTCCTCTTCTCTGGGCGGTTTCCGACATCTATATTCCATCTCGTCAATGTGGTATCAACTGAAAGAACTACAACAGAGAGAAAAGATTGGTTCATGCAACTGTTCAGGAAAAGATACATCCAGATAAAAACAATACCATTTTGTCATTAACCTTAAAATTAACATGTTCAATAGTTTACTTATTAAACGTAAGAAATATATGTTTTGACAGCTACCTCCTCTAGCTGGTCACCAGCAGGCAGTAACCTGTCTCCTATCTATCGCAAGTTACGGGTAGAATGGACGGACAGGCCAGGACGGACGAAGGACGGAGGCGGCTGGACAGACGACGCCTATTTGATCTAATCTTTTCGCTGGAACAATATTACAAAACTGAATGTCAACTAGGAAAAATTGCAGTCAAAATTGACACCTTCCTTCAATAGGTGTAACTCAAACATTCACATAAGATGTCAATTCAAACAAAACATAAAATTTACATAACCTCCCGAACAACTCACCCTACCATAATACATAACTAATAACACTAAATAACATCATACATAAACATAACAAAACACCCCAACTAACACTCGCCCTCCATAACATAACAATTACACCCAAACATAACCCATAACAAATAACACACATAACAGTAGCTGTCACCAGCCATGGTGGTAACTATCTCTCACCCCCCGCATTACGGTCGAAACGGACCTGACGGATGGGACAGATAACGCCTAAGTGATCCTTTTCGGGCTGAACAATTCGAACTGAATGCACGAGGAAAACAATTTGCTGTCAAATTGACAAATCCATTCAATAATTGGTACATCAACCATTTCACATAACATACACATAACATGATACCTACCTTACCTAACTATCTCTAAGCACGACTAGAACCTCAACTCTAAACCTAACCTCATCCCCTAAACCTAAACCTAAACCTAACCTAATACTAAACTAAAACCTAACCCCTAATCCTAACACTAATATCCTAACATAACTTACTTCTGTCCCAAGGATGTTCCTGCAGTCTTCTCCAACTCTCGAAATAACCATGCGTTCATCAGCCCGAGGCTTAGACATCGTCTCGTCCCCTCTTCTTGATTCCACCCCTCAATTCCCACGTCAGCAATTCAACAAACACACACGTAGAAAACATTCTCTCAACAATAATTAATATATACTCAACAACCAAAGTGTAGCTACTCCCAAGAGAAGTCCCCCCTCATCCACCCCATGAACCCCCCTCTCCCATGCCTTCCCCCCTCACCATCTCACTCCCACTCCCCCTCTATCTCACCCTCCACCTACCATACAATCACCCCTCACCCCGTCACCAACCCCGAAGACCTGTCTATCCCTCTACCCACCTCCCCCCCCATCACCCCATTCCCCCCCTAACCCCAACCACAACCTCCCCCCCGACTCCCTCCTCTCCCCCATCCTCCCCTCCACTCTCTACCTCCCTTCACTCGGAGCCCAATCCCTCCTCCTACCCTCTCCTCCACTATCCGTCGCCTCACCCCCAATCCCTTATCCTCCACCTCCCCCTCCACCGGGATCACCCCCCTCCACATAATATCCCTACCCTCCTGACGACTGCAAGAAGGGATCGCTTCACTTGATACCCCAATCCCTCACCAACCAGCATGTTCCCCTTCTCCACCCTCCCCCCCAACCCCCCCCTCCCCCCACCTCCATCCTCCCTGTAAATCCAATTCTCCCCTCTACCCCCCCTTATCCCCCCTCCCCCCTACCCCCCCTCCGCCCAGGGAGGTAACCCCCCATTCCCCATGCTCCCCTTCCTGATTGTCCGAACTCCTATCTTAATATCCTCCCTTTTCTCCTCCTCCCTCCCAAAATCCTCCCTCCCCCTCCCCACCCTCTCCCGCCCCACCTTCACCCCCACCCCCTATCCTCCTCCCCCAACCCTCCCCCCTTACTACCCCCTCCCTCCTCCCAATTAATATCCCTTCCTCACCTACCCACTCCCCACTCACCAATCCCCCCTTCTACTACTTCTACCGCCCCCCCCATCCCCTCCCCCCTCCCCTCCTCCTCCCCCCCCTGCTCCCCCCTACAATCTCTCCCCACCACTCAACCTCCCCACCTATGCACATATTGTCTCTTCCTTTCAACCCCACCTATCCTCCAACCTAACCCCTCCCCCTCACTCCCTACAACCCTCCCTACCTCCTCTCACCCCTTCCCCCAATACCCCTCCCTATCCCTATCTTACCTCTACATAACATAACATAACATAACATAACATAATAACATAACATAACATAACATAACATAACATAACATAACATAACATAACATAACATAAAACATAACATAACATAACATAACATTAGCTGTCACCACACGCACGGCGGTAACTATTCTCCTATCTCTCGCAACTTACTGTAGAAACACGGACGGACGGAATGGACAGAGAACATCAACTATTGATCTTTTTCGGGCTGAACAATTCGAACTGAATGCACCGAGGCAAAAAATATTGTGCTTGTCAAATTGACAAACTTCCTTCATAATTGTACATCAACATTTCACACATACCATAACATCAACATTATCTTACATTACTAAGCTAGAGATAACCAACCTAACCTAAACCGTAAACCTAACCTAAACCTAAAACCTAAACCTAAAAACCTAAACCTAAACCCTAATACCTAACCAATATAATATATATAATATAACAGACTTCCGAACTTCCTTCTGTCACAAGGATGTTGA
>NW_024537185.1:0-7155 GCF_016097555.1 Gigantopelta aegis | reverse complement strand
AAACAGAGCTTTATTATCATTATTAAAAGCATTGGAACATACTTAATGTAGGATCATATAGTGAAAAAAAATTAATCAATAGTATAAATTGTTCAATGGGATATATTATAAATAGACTTGGGTACGCAATAGTTTACACAGTATATAAAAGTAAGCCTATTGTCCACTTCCTGGAGCACCTCAAGATATCTTAGCAAATTTTGAACAACAAGCAACCCCACCTGGGGGACACTTGGACTATTTGTAAGCTTGTCAGCAGATGGTCAAACCCCTGAGCAAACCATGCAGCAGTTTGGTTGCATTTTTTTTGCTTTAAATTTCTTGGTCCTAGCATCATCATATGACTTGTTAACGCCATCTAATCATATACATATACTCACATGAACAGGTATAGCTTGCTTGGTCACATGATACATAAGTTTTTATAAGACAAAAAGTAGTGATAGAAAATAAGGATAATTCTGAGACTAAAGACAAACATTCCTGACAATAGAGTGTTTACAATATATAAGACTTTGGCTTGAAATGATAACATTAAATCCAAGCTATGAGAACTAACATAATATTACCATCCCGTTTATGACTAGTACAGTGACCTCTAAACAATACTTGAACTGCTTGCACATACAGCGCATTCCCAGAAGAATCAATTGTAGCAATCGGTCTTGAAGTTATGTGTTAATCAGAAACTAGATTGTGTTCATTGTGGATATCCTGCAGGATAGTCTTTAAACCAAGTAACAGATTACTGCCTTGTGTGCTATATGTGAGAAGAGTTTATCAGAATACAGTAACCCTTGATTTCCTTACTTCTACTGAAAACTACAAACTTGGAACACCCTAGACCTAAGCCAATACCAGTTGAGGTTTGTTGCCCACAAAAGGACACAAAAGATATGCATCCTAAAACAAAATGACAAATGACATATATTGTTTCCTTCTGAATTAAAACAATTGATTAGCTGCATCCGAAAGTTTTGATGCAGATACTTGATTTTATAAAGTAGGTGCTTTCTCTGAATTATTAATTACCATCTATTGCACCACCCTAGTTACTGCATTAAATCTCATACTGGCTACTAGTACCATCACTGAATAAAATTAACCCATGATTTCTCAGGCAAAATATCATGTTCTTCATTATAACAGGCAATCACTGCAGATATTTTTTAAAGTTTAAACAGACTTTATGTTGGTAATAATAAAGCTCGACTAGAGATTGACCTTGAAAACATGACAATAGTCTGCTTCAAGGTTTGTTAGTGTTGCCATGTTAATCATGATGAAGGTAAATTAGGAATTCATTCAAGCCAGCATTTGCAAAGACCAGATATAAGTTCTACAAATTGAAGTGATTGACATAATCATAGGTAGTTGCCCAGTAAGTATTGCATTGCCTAGTTCCTTTAGTCATCACATACATCGTAGGGTGTGTTTCAAATGCATGGGCATACAAGTATATAAAAAGTTTTTTTTAAAGTATTATAAATGTAATGGAAGACAAATATTGAGGATAGATGATCAAACAGAATTAATTTAGTATCAATTGAAATATGCAATTAAGTATGTTATACATGCATACATGTTTAGTTTATTTATACTGAGTATATAACTAAATGGCAGTTTTGTAGCCTGATAGACACTATCAGCTGGATAACTAGTTTGACAATATATTATCATGAATAAGCCGAGTTGAGGGTTCTTGTTTAATACTTTTAATTATCAATAATAAGGTCCTAATTAAAAAAGATAATCCTGTCATGTTCAAATAGATGTGACTGAATTATCTGTATGTTATATTTGCTTGGCTTACAACTTTGGCAAATGCCTTCTAACTATGCCAAAATCCACAACTAAAACATACAATAACAGTCAATATATATATTCATTAACTTATTTACTTATAATAGTGTCACAACAACAAAAGTCAGCTGTCTATACTAGAGAGGATGACACTGATAAACAAAGAGATAAGTAAGAGAAAAATAGTATAAAGACTACAGGTACTGCTTGTTTTTGATATGTCTACACTCTACAGGATGCCGTAATTAGAGCTCTTGCAAAAGAGAATGAAAAAGTTAAGATGTCAATAGTAAATACAAAAAGATCTAGTAGATTAAATGACTGAAGAATAGATTCTATCAAAAAAAGTAATTCTACCAGAGTGCTATAATTAAAAAGTATATACTTAATGGCCTATTATGTGACATGAAGTCAAATTTTGTAATTTGGTTTCTAACTATAGCCTTGTGGTTGATACAAATTATTAATTTTTTTATAATTTAGATGTCATTTATAGTTAAATGCATGGTTTGGAGTACATTGTGGTTGAAATCACTATTAGTCTTGAATATAATGAAATTAAAACTTACAAGATATAACATTACTATTACAGTAAAAGATTAGAGTTTAGGCACTAATTACAGGAAAATAGTATACAAATGTTATGTAAGCTGAGTGCTTACTTATTTAAACCACAAAACTAACCCAAGGAAACTGTGTTTTATAAACATTTCTCTCTCTATCAGTAAATTGATATTTAATGTTTGTGTCATTAATGTTAAAGGAGATTTTTCATAAATTATTATCTAATTACTGTTTAGAGTTGCAAAACAGCAAACAAGTGACCATAGGATTACAACAACAATGTATATGATTACTGCAATTTCAAGAATATCACAACATATCTAGGACATCATCACCTGCACTACATATGATCTGTTTGATAATTGGTCATTTGGAGCAGTGTCTGATTCTCAAACCATTCAGTTGCACACAAAACTATACCCGTGATCAAGAAGGATCTAATCAATGGATTGACAAGGAGATTGACAATAAATAAAATTACATGAAGCACAAGTCCACGTTGTAATCATATATTTTTTGTGTTTTATCATTCAGAATGTGAATACTCCAAAGATTACTAGTCTTGAAGACGGATAAGAGCTTCTTTACTAACTGTAAACAAAATTCAGTAAGAGGACACATAGTATTATATTGATTATACATGTTAAGTATTTAGCTATCATCTATTACACTGGTCATGGAGAAATGAATAAAGGTAACTGGTATTTTAAAGATGGTGTCATTCACTTCTTCCAAGATATCTTTGTCTTATATGGATTATTTCAGAGGAAAACAAACTCATAATAAGTCTTGATTGCAGCTTACTGGTAATTGGATCAAGGATTTGTTCAAAATTCTTGATGACCTTGGTATCCCATTTGTGGAATTACACTGAGAGAACAAAGATATTACTCAGAATATTACTTCCTGTGGTGCTAATGAAGAAGCTCCTACACAGTGTTACATTAACGAGGCTCAAGAATTTTATGAAATAAATAAATTATTTTGATGTATTCCCAATAAGAAGCTTCTCATCGGGACAAACTACAAAATTGGGTGGTTACTTTACAAAACTTTCGTTGTGGCAAGACAACTAAAGAGAAATCAAAACTGAAACTACATGTTACCTGGAGAAGGAACTTAGTGGGCAGTATTGAATGTGCAAAACTCTAGATAAGACTGCCTTACACAACTGTGTATTCTGATGTTATACCTATGTTTTACACAGGACAATTGTATATTTCTGTTATACTAGGGTTATACTCTATAGTACTTTTATTGGTTATACATCGATAGGTATTCTTTTGTTCTATTGTTATGGAGTAGGGTAATCACTGTATTAATGATTGTTACCTTTTATGTTGTACATATTATTATATATAACATACACTAGCTGAAATACAAACTTGTATAATCTCATACAGAAAATATTTAAAACATATTAATTGAGTGCATATTAATATTCACTGGAAATGTTACGATTAGATACTAAATATGAAGCTATTAGTATTAATACATGCAATGGATTTATAATGGCTTCTAAGATGAACATTGTGTATTCTTTTCTTCAGTGGAAGAGCAACACACGAACGGAATCTTCTCCAAAATCAACGTATCATGTCTGAAAAATAACAGCACATCGACTCAATATATGACTAACTGGATAAATGTTGATGGACCAGTACATCTACTTCACAAATAAGGCTAAAAACAAGAATAGGTGATGGAAAAACAATTCTCTCTGGTTGGCTACAATGCCATTGTATTTTGCAAACAAGATAAGAAGCTTAGATCGTTTTTGATTGGTGTCATAGGTTTCATTTGCTTCATGAAGTATAACACAGTGGTAAATAAAAAAGTACATGACTCTCCGACTTGCAATATTTTTGCCACATATTCTACACTTGTACCTACTCACTGTGTAATAATGTACAGAGATGCATTACCTTGTTTTAAAAGACACAAATGTGCGTTCACCTAGTCTTCGTACTTCATAAAAAGCTCACATTTCATTTGAACATGCGTTATGTGTAAGTAGGCAAGATCTTATTGTACACTTCATTAATCCATTTACATCTTCAAGACAAGGTACTTCTCATATCGTTTTGAAGGAGAGATAATCAATATTTTTTTTGAAGCGTCAATTGACGGAAAACCATTTGACATTATGGGTTTTTGCTGTACTCTTGTAATGTAGGACCATCAATGTGAGATACAAGTACAACGAGCCTTGTCTTGAAACTAAGTTTCTCTTACTTTGTCAAGATTGTAGTTTGCACAATATTCTTTATACAAAACACAAAATGGAAAGTTTAAAGTTATGGTTATACATTGTTATTATGAGTATTACGACACATAAACTACAGTTTACCTCAAGTAATCATTACCAGCATATAACAAATATTCAAATGTTTTTTGCAAACTGCCCATTTTGTCAATAAGCAAATCATAATCATCTCTGACGCTATAATTGAGTTTTGAGTATTGCTTACATCATGTTAACCATGATTTCGCCTTTGAATATATGGTACTAACACAACTGCGATAGTGGTACACATAACACCAAATACTGTGAATGTACCGTCTATTATGTATCTATACTAAACCTGAATATGACTAATTAATATTTCGGTAACCTTTCATTAATATTGTCCTGTCAGTAATAGGACTTAGCATATATCCGAAGAAGAGGGAGACTCGAACAAAAACAATAGTGAGCTACGAGAACCTTACTTGTAAATCCTTCTTGTTTGTACCTAAAGCTATTCTTACTAACAGTAGGCACAAATTTATTTCACGAAAAATGACTTTTTTGGTTGACCTTCAAACAGTATGTGGTCCAAAGAAACTAAGCAGAACTGGTATAGGGGAAGCTTCATTCAGAGAAAGATGAGTTCCAGAGGTAGATATCTAATATCTTTAAATTGCCCCCTGACCCCCTCCGAGACATTTACTAACGGAGATATAATAGCACGGGTAAAACACTTTTTCACATACCAAGCTGAAGCAATTCAATCAGTGAATCTGAAGCTTTTTACACAGGACTACTGAAGTCATTGCTGTGTCTTTCAGTAACAGTAACACTCTAAGTAAAGAAAGGTTTTCAAAACATAGAAGTACTACCAAGTAGAATTCTACACTTTAACATTTTTCTGTTGTCAATTTTTATATTATTTTTATAATAAGTTTTAGTAATGTAACATGTGACTATAGGAATTACGTATGATAGTAGTACACAGCGGTAGTTAGTACATAGGCAAAGTCAATATTCCTATACTATAGTGTACTTTACTGTACTTTTCAATGTAAGCTATGCCTGTTTGAGGTGAACATACTGTACTGTCCTTTTGAAGCAACTTGAAAGACCACTTGAGCTATTTATTAGAATGCATTATACCTTTAGTGACTTTCATTGTCTTCAATGTAGTGGAAATCCTATACAATTTACAAACTGTCACATCGATACAATGCATCCGCCTCAAGATCATTCCAGGAATTTCAGACTATAAAAAAGTTGTAAAGATACATCCGATTGAGATGGCTCTTTTGAAATATTTGAAACATAGAGATGGACAGCAGTTCCCATACAGCAACAGGCAATTGCTTCGGGGTAAAATGAAGAACTTAGAAAGGCCACGAAAAGCATCATGTCAAAAGCAACGGACATTATCAGCTGTACAGTTTTCGAAAATACGACTAAAATTGTCAAAATACACTTGTTTTACATCCTTCTTCATTCTTGCAGTTGCGATGCAGGGCGACAAAATGTAAGTGAATTGTATATATACTGACGTAGAGTAAACGGGGGTATCCGACAAGGGGGTTTTCCGGACACAATCAAATTTCGAGTATTACAAGACTAAGTCTAGAATAGTATTAATATTAGTACCTATAATATAGCTATATATACTCCAATCTATTGTAGCAATCATTGCTAGTTTTTACTATTTCCTACAGTTATTTGCAGAGGGTTTTGTTACCCTTTGAATGTTGGAATAGATTTTCTAATCTTAAACTTTCTCTCTTGCCTTTAGAACACACTCCTCATAGTCAAAACTGAATAACAGTGAAGTGGAACCATCAACTGTAATCTAACAATACATATAATTAAATTTTTATGATGAATTCAATATTTATAATTAATTTTTTATAGCAAGCTCATAAAATACAGTTCAAATTTAGAAACTTCAATGGCAGTTTGAGTTTCCATAACATGACTTATAGCAAAGAAGCCATGGAAAGCACCATAGAAGAAGTAAAGACAGGAGCAAGTACTCCGTTGGTGTCTGCGCTCAAAAGTATGACAAATTAGCTCCAGTACTCTGCATGATCATCTCTCAGAGAACATACTAAAGTAGGTACTGACGACCAACAGTTCTAACATATACCGAAGAGAAAGAGAGATTGTTCTTTCTCTATTGCTACTGGGAGGAATGGGGCTTTGGGTTAACAAAAGATCTAGTAGAATATATAAGAAGATAAGAATGAGTGGATAGATGTGATGGAGATTGTATGTAACAGATGGTACACATTACTGGTGTGCTGGGTTCAAGAGAATGCCAACTAGCAGACAACAATTTTTCTTGCCAGTTATTGAAAAGGAGCAACTCTAATCAATAACACAGCTAGCTGCATGTCATATTATAATTATGTAACAACCCTAAATTAATTTGTATCACATTTTACACTTTTTATTATATTATGGGGAATATTATGTATATACTTTTATATCTCACCATTTCCATTAGTTTAACACCAGAAATAATTTTGAAACCTTTCTGCCAATAATTACCTAGAGGCAAAATAAAA
>NW_024537184.1:0-6915 GCF_016097555.1 Gigantopelta aegis | reverse complement strand
AAATATTTTCAAAAATCTTTCCAAGAAAATGTGCAATAGAAACATATGTAGAAGAAAAAATAGCGTCATTGTATGAAGAAATTCCAAATTTGATAAAGTTATTACATTTTGAAGTGGTGTCCCTCAAGTTTCCATTGCGTAAAATTGGCATGGCAAGGCACTGTGGTAGGTGTTTTAACACAGCCTCTGTATACTCTCAGTTTAAAGGTGACATACCGATACTTACGAGCATTGCTTTATATGTATATCATTGGAATGCATTAGTGTGGGCCAGTTTTTAGGGGAAAAAATGGACTGATAGGCCTCAGATTACAGTTATCTTCCCATTTGGTGTCCAAAAATCCGGAAGTTTCACCGCGCAAGTAGTCTGCTGTTTGACTGTGATTTTCATGGCAGACAGCTATGAAGTGGCAAACTGTTTGACTGAAGTGACAGGGGATAGCATGTAGTTTGTAAACATGTGTAACTTGTTGACATTGAAGACTTGTTTGTGGTAATTCCGGCCCATGCAAAAGTAGTGCTTTTTGTGTAAAATGGGTGTACTCGGCCTGGTTTAGAGGGTGTGTCTGTTTAAACCAATATGCTGGGAGAAAGAGCTGGACAACAGGGGTTGTCCTTTTCAGGGTATGTGTCCCCATGCAGGCAAAGGTACATACAAAACTTCACGGGCCTGCTGATATTAATAAAAATGTTATAGCCACTAAGGCTATATAGAAACATATAGCGAAATTAATTGTGGTCTGAGGCCTGATATAGTTCACAATTACACCGGTTAAATGCTGATTCTGATTGAAAGTATTATAACCAGAGAGGTGGTTGAAAGTATACAGACTGATTGTGCAACCACAAAGGAATATGAAAAACTAATTTATAGTTCAAATATTTTTTATTAAATTAAAAAAACAGTTTTTTGAATTTATAAAAATTAAAATTAAATAAATTTCAAACTTTTAAATTTCAGTATCCCCAAAAATAGCATAAGATGATGCCTGATGTTACTACAGGTTGTTGCAATATTTTTTACAGTTCGTGAGCTAATAATTTGGTTAAAAAAGAGCAAAAGTTGGATTGTGTTATCAATCATGAGATTTTAATTTTTTTGAATATTGAATTTTAAAGGAGTTCTCAATATTCGCAATTGGACAGAAAGATCTAAATATAATGAATATATCACTATCAATGTAATTAACAACAACTTTAAATAAATAGTATAAACAAGTTTTGAATACAAGATTATTATCTCTAATAATTACATTTCACCTACATTGATGTAAATTACACACTTCACTTCATTTTTCAAAAATGGTTTTTTATCCTTAGAAAATCTAGAATAGGCTTATTTCATGCTGTATGAAGGTAGTTATTGTGTTCAAGTAATCGATTGCTGGTATACTTGTCAAGTTTCTTGCAGAAAATGTGCCAAAAAGGTTAAAGCTTTGGCTTGTCATACATATGGCAGAATAAGCCATAATGGCATATTCAGTGGTCGTTACGACAAACATCCTTCCAATCAAGAAATACTACACTGCGGTATACCAGACACTGGCACACATGAATACACTTGTTAACAGTTTATCACTGGAAATGAAAAATATGGTGCCAAAGTACCTCTTGGTAGGATTTAATCAGCATTTTGTGACAAAATCTTCATTTTCAAAAGTTGGTCGTCAACAAAAAAAAATATATGGGTGGTATAACAAGGTAATATCTGTAGGGCCAGATTCATATTCATAGGGCATATAGGGACCGGTTTTGCCTTTTACAAAGTGGCTAACATGTCTAATACAGCAAAAATGAAGTAGATTAAGTAAATAAAGCCAGGTCAAAATTGAATATGAGGCATATCATGGTCTAATTTTCCCTGAAATTAGTTGTGTAAAAAATTGTTGCCAATGGCCCCAAT
Source organism: Gigantopelta aegis (assembly GCF_016097555.1). Classification (NCBI taxonomy): domain Eukaryota; kingdom Metazoa; phylum Mollusca; class Gastropoda; order Neomphalida; family Peltospiridae; genus Gigantopelta; species Gigantopelta aegis. The sequence goes on along the minus strand of NW_024537184.1, from coordinate 5,012 downwards.
GTTGTGACATTTCACCCTCCCTCTGACACATTTTCTAATAAGGTATAATGAATTCAGTCCCCATATCTTTACTAAGGCCTCCGGGACTTAGCATATCTAAAATGCCAAAAATTTACAGTTTTAGATTTTTTGTTTGTTCTCAAAAAAATTAAATTTAAAGTTTAATATTTAATTAAAAAATGAAAGTAAAAATCTAATGATTGATTTTTTTTTATAAAAAACTTAAATATTTCAAATCTTTCCAAAGGACAACACTGTGGCAGATAAGAACATAAACATGTAGAAGAAAAAAACAAAAAATAGCGCTCATTGTATGAAGAAAAGAAAATTCCAAAATTTTGATTACAAGTTATTACATTTTTTGAAGTTGGGTGTCCCTCAAGTTTCCATTGCTAAAAAAAAATTGGCCATGGCAAAGGCACTGTGGTAGGTGTTTAAAACAACAGCCTCTGTATACTTCTCAGGGTTTAAAGGTTGACATACCGTTACTTACCGAGCATTGCTTTAAATATGTATATCATTGGAATGCATTAGTGTGGGCATAGTTTTTAGGGGAAAAAAATGGACTGATAGGCCTCAGATTACAGTTATCTTCCCATTTGGTTGTCCAAAATCCGGAAGTTTCACCGGCGCAGTAGTCTAGCTGTTTGACTGTGATTATTTCATGGCAGACAGCTATGAAGTGGCAAAACTGTTTGACTGACAGGGACAGGGGATAGCATGTAGTTTTGTAAACATGTGTAACTTGTGACAGTGAAGACCTTGTTTGTGGTAATTCACAGGCCCATGCAAAAGTAGTGCTTTTTGTGTAAAATGGGTGTACTCCGGCCTGTTTTAGAGGGATGTGTCTGTTTTAAACCAATATGCTGGGAGAAAGAGCTGGACAACAGGGTTGTCCTTTTCAGGGTCTATGTGTCCCCCATGCAGGCAAAGGTACATACAAAACTGCACGGGCCTGCTGATATTAATAAAAAATGTATAGCCCACTAAGGCTATATAGAAACATATAGCGAAATTAATTGTGGTCTGAGGCCTGCGGATATAGTTCACACATTACACCGGTTTAAATGCTTGATTCTGATGAAAGTATTATAACCAGAGAGGTGAAAATTACACAGACTGAATTGTGCATACCACAAGGAATATGAAAAACTAATTTATTTATTTTCTAAATATTGTTATTAAATTAAAAAAAAACATTTTTTTGAATTTATTAAAAATTAAATTAAAATTTTCAACTTTAAATGTTCAGTATCCTCCAAAATAGCATAAGATGACCTCTGATGTTACTACAGGTTGTTGCAATATTTTAAACAGTTTTGAGCTAATAATTTGGTAAAAAAGAGCAAAAGTTGGATTTTGTTTAGTCAATATTTGAGATTTTAATTTTTTTTACATATTGAATGTAATGAGTTTCTCAATTATTGCAATTGGACAGAAGATCTAAATATAATGAATATATCACTACTAAATGTAATTAAAACACTTTAAATAAATAGTATACAGTTTTTAACAAGATTAAGTACTCTAATAATACATTTCACCTACATTTAGTAAATTACACACTTCAGTCATTTTTCAAAAATGGTCTTTTATCCTTAGAAAATCTAATAGGCTAATATTCTATGCTGTCTGAATGTATTATTGTGTTCAGTAATCAGATGCTGGTATACTTGTCAAAGTTTATTGCAGAAAATGTGCAAAAAGGTTAACATTTGGCTTGTAATACATAGGGCAGAATAATCCATAATGCATATTCAGTGGTCATTACTACAAACATCCTTCCACTCAAGAAAATACTACACTGAAGGTATCCCCAGACACTGGCACATGACTTACACTTGTTAACAGTTATCACTGGAAACTGAAAAATATGGTGCAAGTACCTCTTGGTCAGGATTTATATCAGCATTTTGTGACAAAATCTTCATTTTCAAAGTTGTCGTCAACAAAAAAAACTATTATGGTGTATACCTAAGTAATATCTGTAGGGCATATTCATATTAATATGCATTTATATGGACTGTTTTGCCTTTTACAAAGTGGCTACATGGTCTTAATACAGTAAATGAAGTAGATTAAGTAAATACAGCAGGTCAAAATTGAATATGAGGCCTATCATGTCTAATTTTCCCTGAAATTAGTTGTGTAAACATTTGTTGCAAATGGCCCCCCAATTTTGTGACTTTCACCATCCCCTCTGACACATTTCTAATAATGTATCATGAATTCAGTCACCATATCTTTACTAAGCCTCCACTTTTAAAAAAAAATCATATCTAAAATGCAAAAAAATTTTACAGTTTTAGATTTTTTTGTTTCTCTCAAAATTTAAATTTAAGTTTAATATTTAATTAAAATTGAAGTAAAATCTAATGATTGATTTTTTTTCCTATAAAATATTTCAAAATCTTTCCAAAGACAACACTGTGCAGATAGAAAACATATTGTAGAAGAAAAAATAGCTGCTCATTGTATGAAGAAACTTCCAAAATTTGATAAAGTTATTACATTTTGACAGTTGGTTTGTCCCTCAAGTTTCCATTGCTAAAATTGGCCATGGCAAGGCACTGTGGCTAGGTGTTTTAACACAGCCTCTGTATACTCTCAGTTTAAAGGTGACATACCGATACTTGCTGAGCATTGCTTTAATATGTATATCATTGGAATGCATTAGTGTGGGCCATGTTTTTTAGGGGAAAAAATGGACTGATAGGCCCTCAGATTACAGTTATCTTCCCATTTGGTTGTCCAAAATCCGGGGAAAGTTTCACCGCGCAAGTAGTCTGCTGTTTGACTGTGATTATTGTCATGGCAGACAGCTATGAAGGTGGCAACTGTTTGACTGAGAAGTGACAGGGGATAGCATGTAGTTTGTAAACATGTGTACTTGTTGACATTGAGACTTGTTTGTGGTAATTCCGGCCCATGCAAAACGTAGTGCTTTTTGTGTAAAATGGGTGTACTCTCCGCCTGGTTTAGAGGGTGTGTCTGTTTAAAACCAATATGCTGGGAGAAAACGTGAGCTGGACAACAGGGGTTGTCCTTTGTCAGGGTATGTGTCCCCCATGCAGGTCAAAGGTACATACAAAACTTCACGGGCCCTGCTGATAATTAATTAAATGTTATAGCCACTAAGGCTATATAGAAACACCTATAGCGGAACTTAATTGTGTTGGGTCTGAGGCCTGATATAGTTCACACATTACACCGGTTAAATGCTTGATTCTGAGGAAAGTTGTTATTATAACCAGGAGAGGTGAAATTACACAGACCTGATTGTGCATACCACAAGGATATGAAAACTAAGTTATGTATTTTCTAAATATTTTATTATAATTAAAAAACATTTTTTTTGAATTATTAAAAAATAAAAATTAAATTTTCAACTTTTTAATTTCAGTATCCTCCAAAATAGCATAAGATGACCTCTGAGTTACCTACAGGTTGTGCAATATTTTTTTTAAAAAAAAAAAACAGTTTTTTTTTGAAGCTAATAATTTGGTAAAAAAAGAGCAAAAGTTGGATTTTGTTAGTCAATATTGAGATTTTAATTTTTTTTACAGGATTGAATTTTAATGAGTTTCTCAATTATTGCAATTGGACAGAAGATCTAAATATAATGAATATATCACTACTAAATGTAATTAAACACTTTAAAATAAATAGTATACAGTTTTTAACAGATTAAGTACTCTAATAATACATTTCACCTACATTTATGTAAATTACACACTTCAGTCCTTTTGCAAAAATGGTCTTTTATCCTTAGCATCAAATCTAATAGGCTAATATTCTATGCTGTCTGAATGTATTTATTGTGTTCAGTAATCAGATGCTGGTATACCTTTTTTTGTCAAGTTTATTGCAGAACTGTGCCAAAAAAGGTTAAAATTGGATTGTAATACATATGGCAGAATAATCCACTATGCATATTCAGTGGTCATTACTACAAACATCCTTTCCAATCAAGAATACTACTACACGAGGTATCCCCAGACAACTGGCACATGGACTACACTTGTTAACAGTTATCACTGGAAACTGAAAAACATAGGTGCAAGTAACCTCTTGGTAGGATTTATATCAGCATTTTGTGACAAAATCTTCATTTTCAAAGTTGTCGTCAACAAAAAAAATATTATGGTGTATACCCTAAGTAATATCTGGTAGGCATATTCATATTAATAACGCATTTCTTTGGACTGTTTTTGCACTTACACAGTTTGGCTACATGTCTCATACAGTTAACATGGAAGTTAGACTAAGTTACATACAACTCCAAGCAGTGCAAAGTGAATATGAGCCCTATCATTGTCTAATTTTCCCTGAAATAGTGTGTAACCATTTGTTCGCATAAATGGCCACCTATTTTCGTGACTTTAACAATCCACTATCGACACATTCTAATAATGTAGCTTGTAATTCAGTTTCACTCATATCTTTCACTAAGGCCTTCACTTACTACTTTTCATCTAAAATGCAAAAAAGTGTACAGCTTTGAGATTTTTTGTTTTCCAAAAAATGTAAATTTACATTTTTAACCATCTTTCATTAACAAACTTATGAAGTTACAAATCTATTGATTGATTTGTGTTCCTTTAATCCATTCAAATCATATTTTCCTCTTTTTAAATTTTTGACACACTACTCGTGAGATAGTAACCATTTGTAGAAGAAATACTATAGCCCTGCTCATCGTATGAGAAATTCCAAAAATTTGATATAATGTTTTTACATTTGAGTTGGTGTGTCCCTTTCATGTTTCCATTGCTATAAATGGACATGGTCAAAGCCACGGTGGTACGCCGCTTTTCAAACACAGCCCCTATGTATACCCTCCGTCTTAAAGGTTGACCATGATTTGATACTTCCCCTCCGCGATTGCTTAGCACTCTTATCTATGGAATGCATTGTGTGGGCCATTTTTAGGGGTAACACAACAATGGACCTGATAGGCCTCCAGATACGTTATCTTCCCATTTGGTTGTCCAAAATCCGGAAGTTTCACC
>NW_024537183.1:0-6702 GCF_016097555.1 Gigantopelta aegis | reverse complement strand
ATCGTTTTCATGTTCATGTTCTTATTCTGTATTTCTATATTCATTTACTGAGCAATGAATACACCAACAACTGGATATCTGATGGTATTTCTGAGAGCTGCAAAAAGAACAGCAACCAATGAATCTGGCACCTGGACGACTGGATACAACGTATTAGTCAAAATTAATGTGATTCGATACCTTGCCAGTAAATATCAACATCCATGCATTAGATCACATTTTGGACATCATATGTGAGATAAACACACTGAGAAACATAACAAATCATATATTACAACCCATAATATATTAAAAATGAACCTACCATAACATTAAGAAAATTGTTATTTGTTGCAGTCATTTTTAATTTGTGTCATTAACCGATATCAAACATCCTGCTACGTCAAAAATTCCATCTGATTCAGATTCTACGTGATAAATGGTCACAGAAACAACTCTGCAAATTCAACTTTTAAGAAAAAAATCCAAGTTTGCCCAACCCTAGCATAAGCATATAGAGTATGTGTCTGTCTGTCTGTCTGTCTGTCTCTCTCTCTCTCTCTCTCTCTCTCTCTCTCTCTCTCTCTCTCTCTCTCTCTCTCTCTCTCTCTCTCTCTCTCTCTCTCTCTCTCTCTCTCTCTCTGCATTTCCATTATCATTTGTTTACAACCCTAATAGCTGTTTGGTAGTAATGCTGATATGAATAAATGTTGGTTATTCAGATTCAAACATTTTCATGTAATTGGGTCAAAAATAAACCTGCTCCCTTACCAAGTTTCAACACAATCCAGTGAAAACTCTAGAAGATAGACTTTAAAATTTTCAATGTTAAATTTCTATTTAAACTTTTATAAAAAAAAGTATTGTTTCCAATAAAACCACCCAAATTAAAAGTATATAAGAATAATCAATCAAAATAACTAGCAAGTGTTGTCCTGTCTGTGGCAAAGTGCATATAAAAGATCCCTTGCAGCTAATGAAAAACATGTTTTGCCTGAAGACTACAAGTCAAAACTACCAAATGTTTGATACCCAATAGCCGACGATTAATAAATAAATGTGCTCTAGTGGTGTCGAAAACAAAACACACATTTTTTAAAACACAAAACACACACTACAAATCAGTGATAAAATAAGTATTATTTTCAAAAGTTAATATTCTCACCTCATACCCATCTGTAATATGACCATCTAAGATAGAAACCAAATCCACAATATCCAAGCCTTGACCTTCTTCTAGGCCTCTCGTGTCACACAGGCGGAATTTTAATGGGTATCCGGTTTCTTTGGACTTGATCTTGTACATGCGAAACTGAAACAAAATAAGTCATATGATTATAGTAGCTGTGCAGATTGACTGACACTGTGAAATAACACATTGACAGATTACCAGTACTGAATGTCATATTAAAACTATTATGTCACAGCAATGCAGATTGACTGACACTGTGAAATAACACATTAACAGATTACTGAATGTCATATTAAAACTATTATGTCACAGCAGTGCAGATTGACTGACACTGTGAAATAACACATTAACAGATTACTGAATGTCATATTAAAACTATTATGTCACAGCAGTGCAGATTGACTGACACTGAAATAACACATTGACAGATTACCAGTACTGAATGTCATATTAAAACTATTATGTCACAGCAGTGCAGATTGACGGACACTGTGAAAGAACACATTAACAGATTACTGAATGTCATATTAAAATTAGTATGTCACAGCAGTGCAGACTGACTGACACTGTGAAAGAACACATTAACAGATTACTGAATGGCATATTAAAACTATTATGTCACAGCAGTGCAGATTGACTGACACTGTGAAAGAACACATTAACAGATTACTGAATGCCATATTAAAACTATTATGTCACAGCAGTGCAGATTGACTGACACTGTGAAAGAACACATTAACAGATTACCAGTACTGAATGTCATATTAAAACTATTATGTCACAGCAGTGCAGATGACTGACACTGTGAAAGAACACATTAACAGATTACTGAATGGCATATTAAAACTATTATGTCACAGCAGTGCAGATTGACTGACACTGTGAAAGAACACATTAACAGATTACCAGTACTGAATGGTATATTAAAACTATTATGTCACAGCAGGGCAGGACGTTGCCCAGTGGTAGAGTGATCGCCTGATGCGCAGTCAGTCTAGGATCGATCCCCATTCGTGGGCCCATTAACTATTTCTTGCTCTAGCCAGTGCATCATGACTGGTATCAAAGGCCACAGTATGTGCTATCCTGTCTGTGGCATGGTGCATATAAAGATCACTTGTTACGAATGATTTTTTTTTAGTTGGTTTTGTCTCTAAGACTGTCAAAAAACTACCAAATGTATGATGATAAATAAATCAATATGCTCTAACTTTAACTTTATCATTAACTTACACATTACTAACTACTAACTACTAGGTGGTTAAGGGGTTGAGATCTTTTCAAACTGGATGCCGCATTTCATGTACTTTGATCGTTCTAGCCAGTGCAACAACTGGTTTATTATCAAAGGCTGTGGTATGTGCTATCCTGTCTGTGGAATGGTGAATATAAAAGATCCTTTGCTAATAATTAATTGAAAAATGAAGCGGGTTTCCTCTCTAAGACAATATATCAAAATTTCATAATATTTGACACCCAATTTCCTCTCTAAGACAATATATCAAAATTTCATAATATTTGACACCCAATAGCCAATGCTTAATAAATCAATGTGCTTTAGTGGTGGATTTAAAAAAACAACTACGTTTGTCACATGAATACTATACTAAGAGAACGAAGTAAGGGAACACTTGCCACGGGAAGAAAATGTAATTCACTGGCAGCATCATAATGTGTGTATAAAATATTAAAATGTAACATGGATTGAATGTCAACAATGTGGGAGCAACTGACAGTCACAGAGATGACTTGATACTAACTCAGATGGTAGAGTGCTGTCAGTAATGTGGGACCAACTGACAGTAACAGAGATGACTTGATACTAGTTCAGTTGGTAGAGTGCTGTCAGTAATGTGAGGCCAACTGACAGTAACAGAGATGACTTGATACCAGCTCAGTTGGTAGAGTGCTGTCAGTAATGTGGGACCAACTGACAGTAATGTGGGACCAACTGACAGTAACAGAGATGACTCAATACTAGCTCAGTTAGTAGAGTGCTGTCAATAATGTGGGACCAACTGACAGTAACAGAGATGACTTGATACTAACTCAGATGGTAGAGTGCTGTCAGTAATGTGGGACCAACTGACAGTAACAGAGATGACTTGATACTAACTCAGATGGTACAGTGCTGTCAGTAATGTGGGACCAACTGACATTAACAGAGATGACTTAATACTAGTTTGGTAGAGTGCTGTCAGTAATGTGGGACCAACTGACATTAACAGAGATGACTTGATACTAGTTTGATAGAGTGCTGTCAGTAATGTGGGACCAACTGACAGTAACAGAGATGACTCGATACTAGCTCAGTTGGTAGAGTGCTTGCCTGAGGTGCTTAGGTTAAGGATCGAACCACCTTGATGGACCTTTGTTTTTTCATCCCACTAGTGCCCCACTACTGGTATATCACAGGACATTACAGCTATTATAATACTGAATTTCACATAACAATGGGGCAGGATTTAGCTCAGTTGGTAGAATATTTTAATATTGAATGTTCAGAGGAAACGATTTTAAGAAGATTAATGTTGAATATCACATAAAAATTATTTTAGGAAAGACTAATTTTCAGACAAACATTCCAAATCGGAGATAAAACATTGTGTTAAAGAGTTATTAGTCCCCTACTGGTCCAACCGATAGAATGATTGTATTCCCCCAAAGTGAATGGTGAGGCAGATGTCATGTAGTTGAAAACCAACCGTTGTTGTCATAATTAATATATAACTGACCCCCAAATGAAGTGGGGTGGGGGAGATGTAATGTAGTTGAAAACCAACCGTTGTTGTCATAATTAATATATAACTCTCCCCCCATGGGTGGTGGTGAGGAGTTGTGATGTAGATGAAAACCAACTGTTGTGGTCAGAATTAGAATATAACTTTTCCTCACTCCCCCCCCCCATGTGTGGTGGTGAGGAGATGTGATATAGTTGAAAACCAACCGTTGTGGTGAGACTGTGCTCCGCCCCGCCACTTCTCGCCTTGCTTGTGACGCGACCCCGGAACACGGAGTTGACCGAGTTGAAGAAACTTGATTTACCAGCTCCGACTTGTCCTATGAGGAGGATGTTCACAAACTGGTCCTCCAGACCCTCCACAGGGCAGTACTTCTCTAAATCCGTTCTCAGAGTCTGCAAAAGATACATTGTGTCAAAGGGACATTCCTGAGTTTGCTGCAATTTTTAAGTTGTTATCGACTAACAGAGACTTTTTAACCATTGTAATTACATATCAAATATATTTTTCTGCATAAAATATTAGTGGCTGTATATTAAATGTTTTTGTGATCGTTCTAATATTTGTACCAGGTTAAATTTTATTTTATTTCCTAAAATATTGTGTTTTTATACATATGAAATTATTTGAAGACAAAATCTAGTTTGGGCTTCTTAGAAATATTAAGAAGACCAGAAACAGATTGAATATACAGACACTGATATTCTAAACAAGAAAATATATTTAATATGCAAGTTTAATTGTAGAAATATTTTATTAGTTGGAAACGTGTTACAATGGAACAAACTCAAGAATGTCCTTTTAACAGCCATACTTTTATTTAGTGTTCACAGCTTTAGTATTGACTAATGTGATGCAACCATCATTCTAAGTAGGGGATTTATCCATGAAAACACAGTTCCTGTTATTTGTTGAATACATGTTCAAAACAAGAATAGTTTATTGAATGGATCAGAAATGTTGGTGGTAGTTTACGTAAGTGGTTTGTTATTGTTTTAGCATCAAAACATGAAATACATTACTCAAGTGAATGTCCATTGTCACAGTTAATCATCCAAGTCAGTCATCATTAGACAACATATAGGGATAGTTCTCATTCCAACTAGTGCTTTGAGATTGTTAATTCAAAGATATACACCATCCTAATGTAAATGTAAATATAAAGATCCATGTAATCCTAAAGGATATTCTTCAAACACAATGACTATTTTCTCATAGTTACATAATAACCAAAAGCATTAAATTTTTTATTAAATTTGTCTCGTGGAATTATACCTTGAATTACATTCGTAGAATTCCATTTACTAGTACTTCATAAATTTATATTGCTGCAAAATCAAATAAGAGTGACCACCAGTTTAACACATGATGCTACAGTTTGAATTTAAATTGTATCTGCTTATTGACAAAGAACTAGGTGCTATTTTAATGGGTAGACAATGATGATTTTCTCAAGCAAACCACCATTTTCGTTAAGTGACACTTGAGTTAATTATGATACAACGATTACTTGAGAGATCAATCAGGCCTAATCAGCAGTTGTTTATATGTAAAAATAGCAAAATATGACAATGGCAACACTAAATAAAAAACCTCCCAAAAACCTAAAACTAAGTCTACCATAACACTTTGAAAGCTATCGTGAAGCTTTGATTGTAATAATCCTGATGAAACATCATAAAAATGGTATGATGCAGAATGGCAGAGCTCCTATATAAGAAACACATAACAGTATTTCATTGATGCATGCTGTTATAAACTTGAAAAACTTCTCAAGTCGGAAATAAAAAGGTTACATATTCATTTGTTTTGTTGTGTTTTGTTTGGGGGTGGGGTGGGTAGAATTGCCCCCTGCATTGGGTTCAGTCCTGGAGTTGTAGTTTAATGAACAAAATTTCCTTTACTTCTTTTGTGTCATCTCATGACCATCATGTCATCTCATGACCATCATCATCACATGACAATCATCTTCCCATGATCATCTCATGACCATCACCATCTCATGACCATCATCTTCCCATGATCATGTCATCTCATGACTATCACCATCTCATGACCATCATCATCTCATGACCATGATCATCCCATGACAATCATCTTCCCATGATCATCTCATGACTATCACCATCGCATGACCATCATCATCTCATGACCATCATCTCCCCATGATCATGATCATCTCATGATCATCATCTTCCCATGATCATGATCATCTCATGACCATCATCTTCCCATGATCATGATCATTTCATGACTTTCACCATCTCTGACCATGATCGTCTCATGACCATCATCTTCCCATGATCATCTCATGCCTATCAACATCTCATGACCATCATCATCTCATGGCCATCATCTTCCCATGATCATGATCATCTTATGACTATCACCATCTCATGACCATCATCATCTCATGGCCATCATCTTCCCACAATCATGTCATCCCATGACCATCATCATCACATGACAATCATCTTCCCATGATCATGATCATCTCATGACTATCACCATCCCATGACCATCATGTCATCCCATGACCATCATCATCACATGACAACCATCGTCCTATGATCATGATCATCTCATGACCATCATCATCTCATGACCATCATCATCCCATGACCATCGTCATCCCATGACCATCATCATCCCATGACCATCATGTTATATCATTACCATCATCATCCCATGACCATCATCATCCTATGACCATCACATCATCTCATAACCATCATGTCATCTCATAACCATCATGTTATCTCATGACCATCATCATCCCATGACCATCAT
>NW_024537182.1:0-7083 GCF_016097555.1 Gigantopelta aegis | reverse complement strand
TTGTGGGAGTTTGCGGCAGCCGACGTTTTATACACCATGTATTTTCGATTAGATTGGTGCAAGCACCAGTATTGGGATCTAAAAATAAATTAATATTTATTGTATACATTATATTATTTATATTAATTATGGTTTGCATCATTTAGGCTTTTACTTACTTTTAGGGTTAGGGTCAGGTGTAGGGTTAGTTTTAAGTTTAGGGCAAGCAAATATAGGTACTTACGATAATTGTGTTATACATACCTATAAAATTTTGAGTTTGATTGACAGTGGAATGGGTGTAATTATTCAAACTGTATGTAATAAACCTGAAGACAGGTTAAGTCTGTTTATTGCAATTGTGCCTTTAGGACAGTCTAGCAATAGGTTTATTTTTACTGGCAGTTTGGATGTTTCGTGAAACTGCATGTGCTGGTTGTATCTTGTGTGATCCAAGCTGTTTGGAGGATCATGCTTTTCTTGTGGTTTGTTTTGTGCTATAAAAGGGGGTGTTTCATAAAGGCAGTTTGTCTTTTCTTTTGGGAGCAATATGATCTAAGTATAAGTGTTATAATAATTGGGAGGGTAATTTAAGTTATTGTGATAACGTTGGGAAGGGTTTTATTTTAGTATATAAAACAGCTTGGATCAATTCAATAATATCTGTTCGTAATAAATATATCATTGTAAAACGTATTGTATTGTTATTTATTTTTATAGTTTATAGCGGGTTTCCTTATTATTTCAGTTCATTACACACACAACACACATACCTTTATACACAAGTAATAGTTCTCTTTCTCTGTTTCATTAACTCTGGTCCATAATGCCACCAAGAAAAAAGATCAAACTAAATGATGATACAAGACCTGGAGTTCTTCGCGAATATTTAAACAATCATTTTCATTCAGTCCCTGCAGAAGATGAGCTTTTAAATGGACATGTAGAAATTGATGCATTAAAGAATAGACTGCAGACAAAACATGAACAGATTGGCATATTGGAAGATGAAAATAATACCATCTATATTGCGTTAAACAATAGATGAATTTATCAACGTAAGTTGCACTGGTGGTTTTGGCAATATGACAATTTAATGCAGGCCTCAATCAGGTTTTGGCCATTGGCGATTCATAGCGGAACTTTTAGTGACCGTATTCCCAGCATGCACCTTTCTTTTCCTTTTTGGCGGTAACTTGCCACGAGGAAGATGCTAACTTTTTATCTTAATTGGAAAATTAAATGAGAAAAATGGTCTTGCAAATTATTGAAAATGAGAAGAAGCAAAAGGCAGAGCATCAGCAGATGGGCATCTGGAACCACCAAAAGAGCGTAGGCACAAGCTACAGCGACGATCGGTAATTCGGATGAAAGTCAGAATGCACAACGGGTGCAGCCTGCCGATGAAATGGTGGAAACTCCAGAAGGGTTGGGTCAGCCGCTGACTAACAGTTCCTCATTAGAATCTGCACCAACAGGTATGCGTAGGCCAATTGTAACACATGAAATTACACGAGCACCCTTAATCTGCCACTTCCAGATGCTACAGGTATACAGTCAGTCAGTTTAAATAATAATATAATTCTTTTCATTGCAGTGTTTGTTCAGGTACCTATTTCCATGCTAAACTTCAATAAAAACAATTACTTATTGTTTTGCTTTTATTGGTAGGTCGTGAACTTCCTACAGCTCAACGTTCTCCTCTGTTCGAAAGTTCAGACACATTCCAGGCTGCACCAGACTTTGGAACAGGAGCAGACTGAAACCCTCAACCATGAAGTAAATATTCATTTTAATATAATCTCTTATGTGCAACATTTTTTAATTCACCTGTTCACTGAATACTAACATAATTTACTGGCTTAGTCTTTCAGAGAAGTAAAGTACAGCTATTTTGTTTTTTATCAATTTATTTTAAACTGATTTGTTTGAAGGAATCTGTAGGACCAGACATCGAATGTTTCGGCAAAGTGGAGGCCTTGGCCACATACTTGGCGTCTCTGCGGGATCAGACCAGAGCGTTGACTCGCGAGCAAGCCTTTTGCATCATCATACTCTGGAATGATCTCCACCCATATGACTACAGGGGTTCTAGAATATTTTTAAAATTCACTTGCCATAGGGCCAGTGGATTTGAAAATTCACTGGCCATGATGAAAAATTCACTTGCCCAATTTTAACTGTTGATAAAACAAAACAACAGTAAATTAAAATAATTAACTTTTTAATGTCCATTTTTCATACTGAGATCATGTTTAATCAATTTTTCAATTTACACAACAGATAGGCTCATTGGGCATGCTTTATGGTTTGTTTAGAAAAATATGCAAATAATTTTCATTAGTTTAGAATAAAGTTACCATACCTATTAAAATTTTAAAATAACTGTTTCCACTAAAACCACCTAAGTTATAAAAAATAATCCAAGTTACCGAGATATTACAACAATTAACAGCATTATTCATTTACTTGTGAATGGGAACTTACCCCCACCCACCCCCTCAAAAAAACAAAAAGAGAAAAGAAACAATTAAGAACCTTTATTAGCATAAAGTGTACATATATTGCAGTTTAAGGTTTACCCCCCCCCCCCCCCAACACACACACCGTATTAGTAATTTTGCAATTTGGGTACTTTGTTAAATTTATCTATTTCATGATATTGTGTTCTTAAGCTTTTTAAAAAACCTTTTTGCAATTTATGTCATATTTTATAAATTAAATTAATAATTTACACATTTAAAGTATTTACCGTTTTGCATAATATTAGTATTAGAGTAACAAATCTTTGGATTTCAGTGTAAAAAAAAACAAAATGGCGGCAAAACAATGAACTTTTGTTTTTCCAATGTTTACACTTTATAACTTTAATAAAGTTATATCAGTAGGTATATTGATGTCATGGATGGGTCAGAGATTACTGGTGACCAAACTATTTGTTAGTGAAATATTGCATGTGATAGCAAATCGAAAGAAGTGACTTGTAGATGTTTCTTTGGTTTTTGTATGTTCGTAGGACGTAGCATTGTAGATTTTTTTCTTTTTTTCTTTCATTTACCACTTGCCATCGGGATTGCACAAAGTAACTTTTACTGGCCCGAATCCAAAAAACACTGGCCTCGGGCATCGGGCCACCGTATTCTAGAAGGCCTGTGACTAGCAGCCCATCAAGTTCTCCCCTCGCCACAGGACAAAACAAACAAAGGGGAGGTTCAAGACCTACAAATCCACTGTTGCTCCTGCTGTCGATAGCACTAAAAGGTAAGTGTACGTAATGCACAAACAGGAATAATTCCATTGCAGGTCAAAATTTTATCCATGCTTATTGACAAAAGCTTCCTTTTCACAGATTTTCTTGAATGGGATTACACTTTCATTTTTATAAACAAAATCTCTGTTTCTGCAGATGTTTCCTGGGACAGAACACTGGTCTAGCACAGTGGCACTAGTACGTGGAAGCCATAATCGTCCAGCTGTTTACTGCCTTTCCATCACCAGACTGGCAGCCAAATCAAAAGGAGTGACTACAGCGAGGTGGACATAAACATCTGGGAGATGGTGTTCAGCAATGTTCGTGTCATGACTGAGACAGGGATACAGCTTGTTGAGATCAACACCACCACCTTGAATCGGTGGCAAGTGTAATTCATTTAAGGAAATGTTGCACTTAATGATTCACTCAACACATTTTTATTTTACAGTTATATGCTGTTGGTCATATGGTTAAGGGCAACTCAGGTGTGCTTAATTTGATATTTTTAGGTATATTTTCACTTTTACAGGATGTGGAATTGACAATGCGACTGTGGTCTTTCTGCTAATTAGTCGAATTTAATTGTACAACAAGCGTATGAAACACCAAGAGAGGGAGGTCCTTGAACAAGGGTTTCACTTTTCCTCGACCAGTTCCATCTGCATCCGTACCCTTGCCTTCAGCCAACATTCTGCCAAGATCGTTGCCATCGTTACTAGTGTCTGCCCAGCACGTCTTCTTTCTTCCACCAAACACTGCAGGCCAATCCAGACGTAGATCTAACATCATGCCAGCTGATGTGGCCATTCCATCAACCTCCAGCCAAGCACACTGAGGTACAGGAAGCAGAAACTGGAGAAAGAGCTGGCAGGGCAATTTACTAGGAAATATGTCAGGAAGTCTGTGGTGCTGACCAGATAGATCAGCTTCCACCGAAAAAACAGGGCTTCTAGATTATGGTAGCCCCACTCCTATCGCTAGTGATATTCATTGCTGGGCTAGTAAATACCTGCTATTGCCATGCCTGACGGCTAGTGAATTTTTGTTTTTGTCATATGTTGCAGTTAAGTAAAATATTTAGTAAAATTGTAAAGTTGAATGCATTTTTCAATGCAATTAAGGGCGAAAAAACCAGCATGCTTGGCTGTAAGAAGAGAGTACAATGAATGCTACATTCCAACGGGACACAAACCCAAATATCCTGTTATCCTAACTCAGATGACTATCAATCTGCATCCAAGTCTGAAATAATAACTCACTGCAAATTACTGGTTAATAGTGCTGCAACGATAAACCGGTATACCGGTATATCACGATAATTGATCAGCTCGATACGAACCGCGGTACAGTTTTGCGTATCGCGATTTTTACTCGCTTTTTTTTTTTGTATCTGACTTGACTTGAAATAGGCACACAAACAAATAAACAAAACAAAAAACCCATCATTTGATTAATTGGCGATGACAGGAAATGTAACAATCACGTCAAGCGTAGTCGGGTCGGTTATACTTGGTTCTGACATCTAAACAAAACGTGCTAAAAGTCAAATAAAAATAACCAGTTAAGGATAATTACAAATTTACAAATACACCTTTTGTACCTACACATTATTATTCATTTACGTTGGAATTCGTCTACTGCTATCATCGTCAAAGAAATAAACCAACAACTTGCAACAAGTGAGACTCGCACTTCGCTGTTTCGCGAACTCGCCCTGGAACTCGGAATACTTCTGCTGATCGTTAAGACACTTCGGCCAATAACCTTTGGTTCGGTTGATGGGAAAGCCGGAAGATACGACTGGAATAAGTAACATGTCCGTATCAAAGCGAGCAGCAACGGAAAAGCCGACGATAGTAAGGATTTCCCAATGCGACAATTTACAACTAGTTTGAAAGACGACCGTAACACCTGTGGGTATAGCGTGTGCTAAAAATAAAAATTAAAAAATTACCAAGAAGAACATTATGCTAATAAATGCGTTGTTTGATATAATCATTTAGAGAGGGCTATTAAACTTGATCCAAGAAAAAAAATGTGCAAACAAGTATTTAGTAAAAATGACCATCAAAGAAACCACCGAGTGTTTGATGTTTAATTGTTTTTTGATGATGCGTTTGACGTTTATGATCTGAAAATTCAAAGCGTCTTTAATTTTTTTGCCGACATTAAGTCTTTTGCTGATCGGTTCTTACATCAGTTGCATTTGTTACTGAGATGTGTTCGTGACAGGTTGTGCCGGTCAGGACAGATAAACAAATAATGGAATTGAATTAATTTCAAACAAAAAGGCAAAAAGTGGCGTTTGGGAAAATTTTCAACTGAAGAAACGAAAAGACACGGGCGAAATTCAGGAGGGGTTGGCAGTTTGTAAAAGATGTAAAATGGACGTTCGCTTTAGTGGTGGAACTACTAATCTTAGCACACACTTGAATCGTCATCACAAAATTAATACAAAAAGTGGTACAGCTTCGACTACTTCATCTACACAGAAGAAAGTATCAATGGCTGCAATGCTCCCACAAACCATACCAAGCATTTTCTTACAGACAACGAAATATAAAACTACCGGCGAAAGACATAAAACTTGTCACTAAAGCTATCGGAAGATTTATAGTTAAAGGAAACATGTCACGTAAACCATATTTGGCACCAACCATGTACAATTAATTATAAATTGAATCACCTAAAAAAAATAATTATAAAAAATTAATTACTATCTCCATAAAAGAACCCCCGATACGAGCTCTTAGCGGAAATTGCCGATCTTTAATGAGCAGGGCAATCGTCAGAGATGCGTCGCTTGATCTGAAGCCTTACACTTAAAAGCATTAGTCCGTACCACTCATAAAGAATCTAAGACTTGCACAGCTTACCAAAACAATGAGTGTTCGTTCGCAAAACGTTTTGCCGTATCAATATGAGCTGTTAGTAAACGAAGAAAGACACACATTTACTTACAACAGTGATACTGAAGAAAAAACGGGGTTATAGCGGTCGGAGGGTGGAGAAAACTGATGGTGCCAGACCAGAGGATAACGGTCGACCCAATTTACAGCCCGGAGCCGAAAGTAACCCGGAGACAAAACCAAAACTCGGATGCTAATGCCGAGGTGTATTACTGTTCATATTTAGCATAAAGATACACCTCGATATGATGTATTAAATATGTAAAAAATTTAATGTTAGGACAAACATTTTTGGGTTTTTGTTTTTTTTTAGAAAATATCGGGCAGTTTTAGTTCGGGCTGTACATAATGAAATCTGTATGCACAGTGTAAACAAACGCTCTAATTTACGACAAGGCGCTTCACTTTCATTAACCTGACTTGTAAAAACAAACATAAAAAAAACAAATGACTTGAGAGTATAATCAACTTTTTAAACTAAATATATTTCTATTTGCAATCAATAGAACGAAAATGGGTTATTTTTTTTTGTATTTTTCTCTTTCTAAAAAAAAAGTAGCCTATTATTAGGCCTATTGGTTGGGTGCGTTAGAGTAAAAACGACCACTCACGATAACCCAAGTGATAAATTTTCTTTTCTTGGTACTACGGTAATTGGTCAGTTTGTAATTTAGAGATGGGAAAAGTCTACTTAATCAAGGGTTTTACAGCATTATTTACAGTAATGAAGCAGGGCGGCTGATAATGTCCATTAACATTGTACTATCGTCGCGGACAGGTTATGTGATCTTAAAAAAACTGGCACGTATTTTGTTACGTATGTTTAGACCGTGGTAATCACTTACCCTGGTCGATACCCTGCAAGATACACATGTCAAATCAGGATCACATGTGCAGGCCACGGAAAGAAAGGAACAATTAACAAAACAACTCCGATTCTCA
>NW_024537181.1:0-6600 GCF_016097555.1 Gigantopelta aegis | reverse complement strand
GTCATGGACGGAGGAGCCCGGCTCTTGTGCCCACGACAGGCGTGCGCTACAACAGCTTGTTCTGAATGTGCACGTAAAACCCTATGACATGACACATAATTTGGTATGTTTGTGCAGTAAAATGTTGGTTATAAGGGTACACTTCAAGAAATAATTTTTGTACAAATAAAAAATGTTGTGTTTGACATTGACATAAAGTTACTCACGGAAATGGGTATAATTCCGGTATATTTCACACGATGTCCATAATGAGGTTTTATTTATGATTAATGAAAATACAATGTTTATTGCATCATTATAATGATTTTAAATAAGTACCACGCCACCGTTCCTCATTATAGTAAAAACTGAATATTAATTTATAAGATTTATATAAATTTGTCTTTGGTACTTAGTCGTAGGTACACTAACCACAAATGATAATGTAACGCAACCTGTAAGGCTGTAAGTGTAATACCGTAAATGTACTAATTAATTTTTTTTTTTCTTGTTCATGTTCTTAACATTTTTGGATAATTTTTTTTTTTTTTTTAAATGTGTATTAAATCATAATAATATTTAAACTTTGCGCTGCATATCTGCCACCAGCTTAAATGACTCGCTTTTCAACACACATATTACAGCTTCCCAATGAAATACAGTGATATTAAATAGATGTACATACACAGCGTTTTATCGTCTTTCCAACAGATATAAATATTTAATTTGTAATTCGGTTAAAACTACACCAATAACGATTTTCAAGAGAGCTCTGTCAATGACGTCGCCCCTGCGCGTGCTGTAACCTCACCGTGGTGCAGGGGTGTAACATTCTCTTTGAGAATGGCCAATACAGCACAAATTGAAATTTAGAGTAAAATTCGGTGTCCGTACAATTCTGTGATATTTGTATTTGTATTTTTGCACAGTTCTTTACACTGTTTTTGTTTGAACCTTGAATTTTTATGTTGATGTTGATCATCACTTTATTTATTTGCATTACCATAGTTTGACACCCAATAGCCGATGTATTTTTCGTGCTGGGGTGTCGTTAAACATTCATTCATTCATTCATTCATTCATGACGTCGCGTAACAAGTATGACGTCGCGGCCATTATTACAGCTGATAGGGTCACATGATAATTTTGTCTTAACGCGGCGTCTGACGTAAATGGCTTCTTTTAGAAGTGTTTTGTGGGATTTAAGACGTGGCTCATTATAGAGAAAGGTCGATTTTGTCACCGATAACGAAATGTGATATTTTAAATGTACTTTGAAAAACACTGAACTTCAAATGGCACTTCGGCACATCGAGTTCACATATTCAGTTGTTAAATTGAACCTATTTCTATGTTTTCTTTGAAGTTTCAAGTCATTTCACCCTAGCGCATTTGAGCGCAAGGCGTCCTAACTGGGGTTATCTCAGCAGTCATGGCGGCAGCCATTTTATCAATCCCATAATGCATCGCTTCAAGGTGGCACTGCCTAGTGTGTTACATGTGTTTCAGTTTTTAAAAATAAATAATAATAATAATAATAGATTTTTATTTCAGATCAGAGATCCATAGAACATATATAAACATCACATACAAAACTGATTACATAATATATAAATATTAGGGCCTAAGTTGCTGAAATTGCGTTTTGTTATAACTGACCATGTGTCAAATATCGGAGGTGAATCTAGCCCAAATACATTATGGCTAACGAGCTCTCGCCCACAATTACATTGTTTTGGTTGTTTCTTGCATGGAAATTGTCTTCCTGTTTTTTAAAGCTGCAATCTCGCCTCACATTAATTAGCGTAACTTCATAGAAACACTCCTACAGTTTTTATAAAGAATTGTGTGTGACAGTAACACAATTTTAATAGTTAAATAAAAAAAATTAAAGATATTTTAGGTAATATTCCGATCAGCACACAGTACCCTCCCCCACATGCTATACATTGCATGTTCTTTTTTAATGTATTTTCCAGGGAAACATGACCCCACCCCCATCCCCACCCCAACACACACAAAAACCTTTGCTAACCACAGTCTAGACCTCTACACAATTTCCTGCACAGGCGCCTGTTTTACAAAATATTTCGTTTCAATGCTTCAAATTAATTTTATATGTACATTAAATTGTATTATAAACATGCTAAATTGCAAATTTTGCTGTAATAACAGCAAAAATAATTTATCCTAAAAACATCGACCTAGTAACTGTATACCACTGTAACATTAGTATTTGTATAAACATGTTTATAATGTTAGTCTTGCGTGTCGATTTTTCAAGAAAGGTAGGGCCTAGATGTCCAACATGTTAGAATGAAGACATCGTTGTACACATGATAGTAAGCATAATTGGCAGGCAAATCAAAATAAATAACCATAAATAAAACAAAAACAAATAGCCCAATCCACCACCACCCCCAAACCACCCGAACTAGAACGCACAAAATGTGATATATTGACGAGTATGAATGAAAGGTTGGAGAAATTGGAATTAAGAATTTTTACTTTGAAAGTTCGGAACGATCAGCTCGAAAAAGAAAACAAAACATTGAAAGAGAAATGCAAAAAAATGGATTGTGATGTAAACTCGGCTGTGTTTTCAAGTAATGTTGCTCTTGGTAAGGTCAATGATTTAGAACAGTACACACGCAAGAGCAGTATTCGAGTTTTTGGCGTAGCGGATGAAAACAAACAAGAAACGGCAGAACAATCTATTGAGGCGGCGATGGGCATTTTCACTAAAATTGGTGCAGAGGTAAATCAATCTGACATTGTTATTGCGCACCGTGTGGGGAGATTTGAACAAGGTAAATCGCGTCCCATCATAGTGAAGTTCACCTCCAACATCCACAAGAGCAAAGTAATACACAAGCGACGGAAACTCAAGGGAACCGGTATTGGGATCAGTGATGACCCTTACCGCAAAAAATATGGCCTACTTAAAACGCCTTCAGGTACATGAAAAGATATCTACCGCTTGGACAAGGGATACGAAGTTTTTTGTTAAATTGAAAAGCAATGACAAAGTTATTCGAGTCGATCCAGTTGTGTTTCTAAAGGATGGTGCCTATAACTCTGATACGGACAATAACGACGTTTAAAGCGACATACCCTAGTTCTTAAAAACGCACGTTCGTCTAAGAAGTAATGGTTAATGAGAATAGCTCTAGTTATTTTTGACGGTATTTCCCTGTTTAAATATCACAGACTTTGGCTTCTCTCTGTTATAACCATATTTAAATGTGTGCTGCAGGTTTGTAGATTAACTAAATTTAGTGTCCAATTTTACGGGCTGAAACTAGGGTCTGCGCCTTTAATACGGTCATGTTATTATAGAAACGGTTTCCCGCAATTTTAATTACATTGCATTTAGTTTGCGTTACTTGACATTGAACTTTGAAAATTTTACTCTTCTTCTCGAAACCGACTTTTTACAGAAACACTTATACTATTTAACATATATAATTATGTTGTTCTTCATCTTTCATATTCGACCGTTATTTGAATCACAAACTCGTTCATTCATTTATTCATTCGTTCGTTCGTTCATTCATTTGTTCATTCATTCGTTCATTCGTTCGTTCATTCATTTGTTCATGAAAATTAATCCATTCACTAATTCATTTATCCATTCGAAAGCTACTCACTCACTCGTCTAGTTACTTATTATTTTACATGCCCGTCTCCTTTGCCAAGATATACACAGTATACGGACGTGAATTATGTCGTATTATTATTGGTACGGATGATATTACTATTATTTTAATATTATTACTGTTGGTATTATTATTATTATTATTATTACTGGATTAATATCGCCAAATGGCATTTCTACTATACTCATTTATTTACTTATTAATTAATTAATTTATTTATTTATTTATTTATTTATTTACTTACCTATTCAATTATAATTTTTATTTTTTATTTATTTATTTATTTATTTATTCATTTATTCATCTATTCACCTGTCATTTCGTTATTTATCTATCTGTTTAAAATCCTACCTATTTACTTATAAACATATTCATATACAAAATCGTTCTTCAACAAATACATTAAGTTATTAAACTTACTATTATTATTATTATTACCATTACTGGACTACTATTTCATCAAGGCATTACTACTCTGTTCATTTATTCATTCATTCATTCAGAGATTGATTGATTAGTTAATTGATTGTTAGAACTATAATCATTATTTGATATTTAAATATATATATATATATATATATATATATTTTTTTTTTTTTTTTTTTTTTTTTTTTTTAATTGTAAAAGGTCTGGGGCAAGGGACTCGTGACCTTTAACCTATGGGTTATTTTTTACATTTCTTAACGCTGACTTTGTCTTTATACTTATTGTTACACTTTATCTCTACTTCTCTATCATATACAAATTTGTACCTCTAGTTCTGGCATGCTGCTGTTATTACTTTGAAACCTACATTGTTAATAAGGTTATTGAGTTAAATAATGTCTTGTTTATCAGTCATGTACGTTGTCATAGAACATATACATATCAGCTTTATGAACTTAGTAATGGCGTTATTGCAAATTATTACAGTTAATTGTCAAGGTTTGGGAAATCCAGAGAAAAGAAGAGATGTGTTTAATTATTTCAAGCAAAAACAATTTCATATTTATTGTCTACAAGATACACATTTCATTTCTGAACTAGAGCCATATATTCAAACTCAGTGGGGATATAAATGTTTATTTAGTTCATATTTAGGGAATTCTAGGGTCGTGGCTATTTTGTTTAATAATACTTTTGAATATGAAATACATAAAATGAAATTTGATCATGCAGGTAATTTCATAATAATAGATATAACTATAGAAGGAGAGAGGATTACACTTGTAAATATCTATGGACAAAACGAAGATAGTCCCAATTTTTATAAAAATATTTTTGACCATATAGAAGATTTTCAAAATGAAAACTTTAT
The DNA here is from genome assembly GCF_016097555.1 of Gigantopelta aegis. Lineage (NCBI taxonomy): Eukaryota > Metazoa > Mollusca > Gastropoda > Neomphalida > Peltospiridae > Gigantopelta > Gigantopelta aegis. The sequence goes on along the minus strand of NW_024537181.1, from coordinate 1,665 downwards.
TATTTGTGGAGACTTTAATATAGCATTAAATCATGATTTGGACACTAGAAACTATATACATATAAATAACCCAAGAGCCAGAGAATGTATATTAGAACATTTTGAGAAATTTGGTTTTAAAGACCCATTCAGAGAACTACACCCTAACTTGAGGAAGGATACTTGGACTAAAAAAAATCCACTTAAACAAGCGAGGTTGGATTTTTATCTTTTATCTGAAAATCTAATGGCTAACGTAAACATGGTAATGTTTGAAAGTAGTTATCGATCTGATCATTCTGGTGTAGTACTGCAATTAAAGTTCTGTCATTTCCAAAGAGGTAGAGGGTTGTGGAAATTTAATAACTCGTTACTAAGAGATAAAAACTATATTAATGTCATTAAAGAGACAGTTAGAGATATCAAGTCAGTATGCCGTACCTGTTTATAATTTAGAGAACATTAGCAATATTCCTAACAAAAATATTCAAATGACCATTAATGATCAGCTCTTCCTAGAAATTCTGTTAATGGAAATACGAGGGAAAACAATATCATATTCAGTTTTTAAAAAGAAAACAGAAAATATACTAGAGACTAACTTAACTGAAGAAATTAAACAATTAGAAGAAGATGAAAACCATATTAACTCAGAAATATTAGAACAAAAACGAAACGAATTAATAGAATTAAGAAAAAACACATTAAAAGGCAAATTTGTCAGATCAAGAGCGAAATGGATCGAAGAAGGAGAAAAACCTACTAAATACTTTTGTAACATGGAATCACGGAACTATACTAGTAAGCTAATTTCTAGAATAGAGTTAGGTAATGGACAAATAATAACCAATAAAAAAGATATCTTAGAAGAAACAAAACGATTTTACCAAACTCTCTACTCCGAAAGAAATAAGCAAATTGACGATGACTTTATGGAAACTATAACACATATCAATTTTAACAAACTCAGTAATGATGAAGCAGAAGAACTAGAAGGTGAAATTAGTTATTCTGAAGCATTAGCTTTTCTCAAAAATATGAAAAATGACAAAAGCCCCCAGGGGCCGTATGCATGACGACCGTATAACTATTTTAACCGCGTTTAATTTCTAACCAGCGTATAAAAACTGAAATTTCCTATGCATGAAGCACGGTTAGGACTAACCGGAGGTCTTAAACGCGGATAAAGTTACACACAATGTTTTGTGCGTTTAAGTATCTTAACCGCGTATAAGTCAGAAAACAACATGGCTGCTGTCATTCTTCAGCGTTATCGAGAACGCCGATTACTGAGGAGAAACAGAATATTTAGGGACCGAACTCATCCGTTTGATGTTTTTGACGATGATGTCATATTTGCCAAGTTTAGATTTAGAAGACAGGAAATTCTAGCAATCACAGATGACATCAGCGTCGATATTCTATTATCTAAACGGATGGGTTCATTGACCCCTCTTCTGCAAGTGCTAATTACACTTAGATACTTTGCCAGTGGCAGTTTCCAAGACGTTTGTGGGGAGCTTATAGGAGTTGACCAGTCAACCGTAAGCCGAACTGTGACAAGAGTCACCGACGTCTTGCTACGTCAGGTACCAAACCATGTTCGATTACCCAATGGAAAAAAAACAAGATGCCATAAAAACTAAATTTTATGACATGAGTGGATTTCCAAATGTGGTTGGATGC
>NW_024537180.1:0-7207 GCF_016097555.1 Gigantopelta aegis | reverse complement strand
TAAATTTTTTTCATTTTCTTTGATTAATATTTAACTGGTCTTATGTTTTTCATAACTGCTGTACTGATAAATTTTTGGCTTAGTAGTTTTTCCTGTGAATCATACTTCCAACAAAATTAGAATTTCTCTTTATAGCCTAGTTATAGAAGAATATCTACTTTTGACACAAAAAGGAAATCCTCAGAATTTACAGACTGCCTTTTTGACGATGTCATATTGTTCATTTCTTATGATAATCAGATCTGATACTCACTCTTTCATCTCTGTTTTACAGTTATTATACTACTAATTTTTTTAGAACTTTTCACTTAATTCTCAGCTGACTGATATGAAGTAATTACTATTATATTGTAGTGAATATGTGTTTAATGAACAGTATTGTTTCAATACAGTTTGACAATTTCCCTTTGACTAACAGTAAGAAACGCAAGGTTCCTACCACGGGTAGAAGTCAGCTTTATATAAAGATATAAGATGAAGAATATTAATCTATTTGGGTAAACACTATGAAGGAGTTTATACAGGAATTAGAGCAAGCTTTCATACTCATGCTCTATTTCTTGTATATAGAAACCTCTCAACTCGTATGTAGCCATGACTAAACTAACCCATTGTGGTGCATAAATCAAAACTTTATTACAAATTACCAATAACAATTCTAACCAAAACTTGTAATGGGGTGAAGCATAACCTTTAATGCAGCATTCCTTACATAAAAAGTGATCTAAACGGTAGTGTTGATATAAGTCTAGTCTCACAGTTGAGCTTATACCAGGTCTTGTTCACATATCTTGGTCAGCTAATGAATCATTCTGAAATATAGAGATAGACACACTTTAACTGAACTAAAAAATAAATGAAATAATGTCTTATTGCTTCAGGTTGTTATTATAATGAAAATGACATTCAATTCATTAACCTAAAAGATTTTAGGTATTAGCAGTGACTTGATGCCAGGGAAGTGTGTTGTAAGGGAGATATCCTAACAAAATTACCAATGCTACATTAAATGTTTCATACTTATATACCTAATCTCTACTTGTAACAAGATTTCCAACTTCATTATAATAAATAAATTTATTTATTATAATGAGTTGGAAGTTTGGTACACCTGATGCCAGTGACATACTTGGATTCTCACATATATGTAATACAAACAGAATCGTTATGCAGAGCAAGCACATATTTTTACATATGCAAGCTTAAGTACATAAAACTATTCTTTAAATTGTATGCAACTTTAATATTAATTCCAAAAAAGCAACATAATTGAAATGTCTGATAACATTGAACCCTATAGTATAGCACATACAAAAAATCAAAACCAACAGTGATAGTCACAACAGCAATGCATTGTCATGTGCTATTTGTTTTGGGACTATTCTATTACAATTGCTGCTACCTTGTGTGTATTCTGGTTAATACAAAGTATATATGGATTGATACTAAACTACGCTAACATTTGTTTATATAAAATTAAAAATTTGACACCCTGGTTTATGATAAAATGGCATCCTTAGGAATGACTGTTGGTAGTGTGTACATGATTTGTTAGTGTTTCTTTCGATTCTTTTATGTCTAAGAAGGGAATATCTTCAAGTTATTTCCAACCTCTGGTACTATGACAGGAGGTGTTTAAGTATTTGGCTTGATTAAATTATTTGCTTACATACATATACACATACATTTGAAATGATAGTCAATTACATTACTTACACACATCTAAATTTTTAGTTATATTATTATTACAAAAACAATTTAAAAAAAAACCACAAACAAGGTAATAAACAATTTCTAAAAAAATTCATAAATGAAGTGAAAAAAACATCTGAAACAAGTTGACATAGAAACAGAAGTATAGAAATACCTATAGAGTAGCAACAACTTATTTATTTTTAGTACTACCTACAATAGGGTGGGATTTTTTTGTACAAGTTGCTACAGTTCATATGTTCATACTGCATTCTATACTCATGAATTCTTTGAAAAACTTATTCCTTTGTAATAATTACATGCATTTTTTGGGCTTGTTAGTTCTTTGAGCAATATTTCATAGAATTAGCACGTCGATATTCAACTGAAAAATTGAATTGGATTACTTTTAACAGCAGTACATATAAATCAAAATAGCTTTTAAGCTAAACCCTTTCCTCCATATATTAAGTTATAGATACAAATCAGCAATAAACATTGTAATTACTAATTACTATCCCTTACTATCACTCCACTCTTCATAAAGGTATACAACCTCTGCTCTGTTAGACTGACATGTATTCTTCCTTTAAACTCTGGGTGACCAGCAAAGCCTTAGCATTCAGTTGGGTCGTCCATATTGAAAGCAAAGAAAGCCACTGGCGTAGCTATGTAAAACAGTTCACAGTTTAACATTCGTTTGATGTTAAATACACACAATTGTAAGACTGAGTTTTGCAATCCAATAAGTATACCTGGTATGGGATAAGGAGCATTACGTAAACCCTTACTCCTAGACATATGAATCGATTCACTGCCACAATCTTCTTCTTGAACTTTCTTTACTAACTCTTGTATATGTATATCACTAAATCAAGTGAAAACATAAAGAGTCATTGACCGCAGTAGTGATTCACATGTGAAGGGCTGGAAAAAAGGGCTGCTTCATATGTATTATTATTAACCCTTCAAGGCCTGTACATCAATACTTCTAGTTTGGATCAGAAATCATTGCTACACTAATTGTAAGAAAACTAGTAAAGAGCTAACGAACTGTCTTGCTTCTGGTTCATTGGTTTTAGAAGAAGAGTTAGGTCAACACTATCAGCAGAAATGATGATTTAATTACCAAATGATCATTTAAACAGGGTATTGCCTGCCTTTTTCTATTATTGTCTATGTGATTGCCATTGTCTAAATCCTGGTCGCAATAAACAATGCTACCATGCTTGCAGCAAAATGACCAATGAAATGTTTGATTTCAGGTTTATAAATATCATATTAACCACTTATAAGTAGCATGGGAGGTTTTATAAGTAAAGTGTTCACAAACATTATAATTTCCCGAGCAATGATGTTTTGTCATGTGAGTATTGGTAAGAGTAGTTTGTATGGTGAGAATTTTATTAACGATTACTACATTAATTGAAGGAATGATGAATTGATTGTAGAGAACATGTTAATATAATTCCTATTAAATTCACCAAACAATAAATTGATAATGCCAAATGTTTCAGTAGTTAGTACAATAATAAAACATGAAAATGCTCAAGACAACTCTACACTAGATGCTACACTACAAACTTCAAATTCCAGAAATGATTGCTGAATTGTGTTGTATATGCAGATTAATCTGGAATATGAGATAGGTGAACCTTTCTTGTGATGATGGACAGTTGTACTCCCATACTGTGTACTTTATATATGATCTGCAGTGTGTGGATCATTTCATTTCACTATCTCAAGTTTCTTAAAGCCAATGAACTCACTTTGGCCATCTCTGTGTGTATGTTCTAAAACACACCGGTACCTGAGATACCACAAAGACTTCATATAAGGGATTTGGGAATACTCTTTGCCAGCCCTCTCTTTGTATCTCCAAATGAACTTTAAAAGCCAAACATAAAGAATATCCACAGAAACAGAGACCATGGTAAAAAACTGAGGTAGTCACATTTCTGTTCTTTTTTGTCCAATCTCATATATATTTATATATATAGACTGGTCATCAACTCTAACATTCTCAAGATTTGGGTTAGCAACATAGAAATAGAGTTTAATCTTCAGATCTTTCTACTCAATTCTGTAAGATGCTCTTTCTCACAATACAGAAGGTTACAAGTAAATGGTCTAAGTATCAGTTCCATAAATAATATGTGATTATCTTACTCAAAGATCCCAATGTTTAGAGACTGTAATAAGTGATTTCAGGCTAATATAAAATTTTATATATATACTGTTTAGTTTTAAAAACTTAAATCCATGAATTAATTTTCTTAGTCTGATCACTAAGTAATTAAGCTAACATACAAGTATTACATGCAGTTCATATGCAAAGTTGTGAATGAATTGGGTAAGAATTTTTTTTCCATTGTATTCTCTACCTAGTTATTCAACAGGGTTCATTGTGTAAAGGTATCACCAAAGGATCACAGACCCAAGGGTGATTTTATTTCATAAAAATTCAAGTCAGCAAACTAATATAGCACATACAGACCAATGAACAATGATATATCTGATACATTATTATGAGATTCATAGACCACCATTGGCTCCAAAAAAAGGACATGGTCATCAAGCAGTATTCTTTTAAGGTCAAACTAGAAAAACAATCTTATACACATTGTAACAGACTATGAAACTCATTATCACGTGTGTGTATGTGTGCGTGTTAAATTAAAAAATGCTATTTAAATTTAAAGTCTTAAATGTGTTTTTTAAAACTGCCAATTAGGAATTCGTAATATCTTGAGTTGGCAGGTTATATTATTACATATAGATTGATAAGCATGGACATAACTTACTACGAGATTTCATTAACGACCATTGCTCCAAAAATAGTATGTGACATCAAATAGCATTTTTCTGTTCTATATAGAAATGATAATCCATAGAAATTGTGTGGACTATGAACCTCTATTATAATGTGTGAATGTTCAGAATTTTATGTTTTAAAACTGCCAACTAGGGAATTTTAAAATCTGGACTCGGCAGGCTTATGCAACACATATAGACTAATAAAACTGTGATTATATATGATATTACTTATCATGAGATTTGTACTAACCTACAGCTTTGCATCATAAAAGTGTGTGGTGTTAAAGAAAACCCTTTAAAATTACAAGCTAGATGATTTATAGAGGCCATATTGACCCATTAACAATGACAGAACTTGTACTGAGTTTGTCATAAACATTTATATAAACTTGCACCATGCATTTTTTGAAGAAGGTACTAGTCATATTCAGCTCTTGGGTTTTATATTGAACCTTGGAGATTTTTGGCTTATATAGTTTAGTATTAAAGACCTTGTAATCACACCATTATGATTCTTTTAGGGAGGTCTTAATGCACTATATGAGTAATGAAAAATATTAAGAAAAGAAAGACGTAGGGATGACAATGCCAATTCCTTGTAAGGTAGGGATGAATGCATAAATCTGTACAGGAATCCCTATATAAGTAATCAATTCAATCAGTCATAAATGTCATTGAAAGACTATATAGCAGTATCTATATCCATGTATTGGTATTAGAGCAATTCTGGATGCACTGATACCACTGAGGATTTTATGCAGATATATAATAGTATTTAATATTCAAGTTATAGAAATTTTTAGAGGGGATTTGGGTATTATCATCTACTTGTTTCTTTCCTTTTTGACATTGTCATTATTACGACTATTTTTACTTTTAAAGGATTTATTAATTATTTCTCTTCTTTTTTAGTACATGCAAGTGCATTCGGTTTGAGCTATGAGTAAAGAATCACTTCTTTTGCTATAGAGTTTATATATAAAATGGTTTCTATAGCTGTAATTTTTGATTAAAGCAGCTTGTGACTCAACAGCTACAATCCCTTTTCCAGCAATAACCCAGAGCACAAAAAACTGGAGTGAATGTAAGCAACAAAAAACCTCGACTCATTTCTTCGTGGTATTGTTCACTAGCATGCTAGATTAAGAGTAAACAGTATTAACATACTTGACTGCATAAACTATAACATTAATAATATTCTCATTGATAAAGATTAAAATAAGCAAAGTTGATGGTGATACTGAGTTCAAGAAATTATTCATTTATGAGCAATGTCAAATTTTTAGGATGCTGTGAGGCCTATTCCAAGTAAGATTTTCCTATAAATCAAAAGCCATTATGAAAGTCTTCTTCTAGTATAGGAGAAGGATTAGAAAAAGAAAGAGGAACAATTGCCACTGCAATAGTTCCGAGGTCTCCATTTTTACAAGACTTAATGAAGTTATGCAAAGTATTAATACCAGTGAAAAGACTTGATAATGGCAAGTAGGTGCTAAAAGCCAACAAGTGGGAACTTCCAAGAGTTATTAGAAAGTGTCATAGTGTACTAAAGCAGTGGCCATCTGTACGGACATATGTGGAACTGCCTAGAATCATAGTGGCTGTACCAGCACTGAACATAAATAATGGAGTACACATACAGTCCAAAACATTAGACTGATGGGCAATCAATTATTTATGCAGCAAACATGTAATTATACATTTTAAAGACTTCTATAGCACAATTCTACATGTACTTTTTAATCATGGTGTTGATTTGGATAGACTGACTACTTGGAGACTTGGCTTTGCAGCATGACTGATAAACTCATATAGCATCTGTGGTGTTCAGATAATCCACAATATTCCGGGAAATAGCCTAGAGTTCGTTTAATAATAAAATGATACTGTTCAATCTTGAAATAAAAAAAAAGTTTTGCTTTAAATAATTGAGAAAATTCACAAAACTCTATAATATAACAGTCAAGTTGTTCTGATTAAAAAAAAAAGATTATTTGGTAGTGAATATACTGATAACAGGTCCATAGCAGCAATTACAAGTCAAGTGAAAAAACCAATTATTTGAGTAGTGCAAAATGAGTGTACAGCTTAGCTTAAAAAGTAGCCAAAAAAGATGAAGCATGTCAATAAGGCTAAACTTTAATTGACACAGATAGGTTTCAGTCAACAAAGTCAAAACAGACATGAAAAACATTGCTATACCTCTATGTCAGATACACACCACTATTTTATGATTAAGATAATGTGTCAGCACTCCATAATGTCACGAAGATGTGAAAAGTAAATGAACTCTTTAAAACATTAGAGGTGATACTTTTTTCATGAGAGTTGAACCTACTGATAAAGTCTAAAGCAATGCTAATGGCCATTTTTGTCACAAAAGTCTTGTGAGAGTTTCCAAAAAGCAACCATTAACAAACATTAAATTGTACGTAGTCCATCTCTCAATAAAACACACAGAATATGTATATTCATATTGCAAGGACAGACAAAACCAACAAGTTGCTATGAAAGATTTAATGGGATCTCTTTCAATTATCTAATGATTTCACTATATATAGATCTATAAGAAGCAAATTCTAACAGTGTATGTACCTTTTGGCACTACCTCTGTCTTGTACCTGAGTGAGGGTATGGGCAAAGGGGTCATTATTTCCTATTTGCTATGAAGTGTGGTAATTATCTAAGATTTTTTAAG
>NW_024537179.1:0-5418 GCF_016097555.1 Gigantopelta aegis | reverse complement strand
AAAAAAAAGAAAAAACAAAAGAAAAGAAAAAAAGATTTTTTTCTTTCTTATATTACCCCCTCCCCCCCCCCCTGCAAAAGCCTAACCCTCTTTCTATATAAACCCACCAATAATCATACTTTGTGTATAATTTATACACTTAAATCGTACTAAGGGTAGGGATAGATAGAGTACGGTTAATCCTATTTATTTTGGAACTTCTTACAATTCTCGACCCTTAAAAAGTTGGGCTGGGGTAGAAAAGGGAACCTGGTAAACAGAGGTTTATCGTGTTATACTAACCCTTAAAACGTAAAAAGGCTGAGGAGAGACATGGATAAGGGATACTGTCTGTTTTATTGTGTATTTTGTTATATCCCGCTCTTTCAAGCGAAAGAAAGGCTGGACAGAGATAATTATCTGGTTTTATAACGATTTTATTGTGTAATTTGCTATGCTCTGCGCATTTGAACGTAAGAAGGCTGAAAAAGACAAGGAGGTGGGTTAGTTAATGTTTTATTCTGCAATTCACTGCTTTTCGACCATGAAAACGTAACAAGACTTGGGAGAAACCGGTTTCTGCGTTTGTTACGGTTTCAGTGTGCTATTTGTTGCGTCCTATCCTTTAAAAACGTTAAAGAAGACTCGGGAGATTCTGGGAACTGGATTATAGAGACGTTTATTGTGTTATACTAACCCGAAAAAACCGCAGAAAGGCTGGGAAGAGGCATATATTATGTGCAATGACTGTTTTATTGTGTAATTTGTTGTGTCCCGCCATTTCAAGGCAGAGAAAGGCTGGTGACGGACAATTATCTGGTTTCATAACTATTTTATCGTGTAATTTGCTATCAGTACCAAGTGTTTTATTAAAAATCAATATTTTATTGTGTTCCTAGGTCGCATTGCACGTTGTGCACGTTCTCAATGTGCATTACGTATAACGTCCCATCATCCGAAACAAGTGACTACGTCTATTTGACCGTCTCAAGCATCTTCTCGCTGTAGCGCAGTCGGTTAAGCGGTTGGTACAAACGATGCAAAGATCGAGCTGGAGGCTGGTGGTTCGAATCCTGTCAAAGGTAAGTTATATTTAAATGATTGTTTGTAATGTGGATATCCATATGTAATGTGAATAGGAAGCTCAGAATGAAGGTAGGGGTAGTGGATAGAATACCCCTCTCCCACCACCCCCCCTCCTCCCCAAAAAAAAGAAAGAAAAAAAAAACAAAGAAAGAAACAAAAGAAAAGAAAAAAAGATTTTTTTTTCTTTCTTATTTTCCCCCCCCCCCCCCCCCCTGCAAAAGCCTAACCCCTCTTTTCTATATAAACCCCACCAATAATCATACTTTTTGTGTATAATTTATACACTTAAATCGTACTAAGGGTAGGGATAGATATGGAGTACGGTTAATCACTATTTTATTTTGGAACTTCTTACAATTCTCGACCTTAAAAAGTTGGGCTGGGTAGAAAGAGGGAACCTGGTTAAACAGAGGTTTATCGTGTTATACTAACCCTTAAAACGTAAAAAGGCTGGGGGGAAAAGGCATCGAGGACTAACAACTGTTTAATTGTGTAATTTAGTTATCCCGACCATAAACCGAAAAAAGGTGGGGAAAGTGGAAGGAATCTGGGTTCATTAATATTTTATTGTGTAATTTGCTATGCTCCTTCCCTTTTAAAAACGAAAAGAAGGCTGAGGAAAGACAAGGAGGTGGATTAGTTACGGTTTTTTATGCTGTGCAATTCGTTGCGTCTCGACAAAAAAATCGTAACAAGCTGCCATTGAGAGAAAGCAGGTTTTCTACGTTAGTTTACCTGTTTTAAAAATGTGGCCGTTTGATGTTGATGTCCCTCCCCGGTCCTTTAAAACGTTGGAAAGAAGCCGAGGGCAGAATCAGGGATACTGGAGTACTAAGAAGACTTTTATACTGTTGTAATCACACTGGAGACGTAAAAAGTCTGGGGATAGTACATGTATCTATATTAATGACTGTTTTAGTTGTGCAATGTGTTTTATGTTTCGGCCGGCCCTATCAATGGGTAATGAAAGGGCTGGGGAGAAAAATTACTCTGGGTTTGCTAACATAACCTAATTTTATTGGTGCGGTAATTTGCTATGCTCTTCCCCTAAGAAACTAACCCTAACCGTAACTAATCCACCTCCTTTTTGAGGAGGTGGGTTAGTTATCGGTTTTATTGTGGGCACAATTCATTCCGTAACTTCGACTATTAAAAACGTAGCAAGCCTTCGAAGAGGGGGGTTACTTCAGGTTTATTGTGCAATTTGTTCCGTCCTTGACTCTTTAAAAACGTGAAAAAAACCTGGGGGTATTCAAGGGAACTGGATTTAAAGAGACTTTTGATTTTCTGTTGTAATCTTATTGTTGTTGCTGGTTTGGCATTGCCACGTTTGGTTGGCAGCGTTCTAAATTGTACATTACGTATAACGTTCCATACATCCGAAACCACTGACTACTACTATTTGACTGTCTCAAGCAACTTCTCGCTGTAGCGCAGTCGGTTAAGCGGTTGGGTACAAACGATGCAAAGATCGAGCCTGGAGGCTGCTGTTCGTATCCAGTGAAAGGTAAGTTATATTTAAAATGATTGTTTGTAATGTAACATGTCCATATCTAATGTGAATAGGAAGCTCCAAATGAAGGTGAGTAGTGGAGTAGAACACTCCCTCCCCCACAAAAAAATCAAAATCAAAATCAAAATAAAAATAAAAAATATTAAATATTCGTTCTTGTCTTTGTATCCCCGACCAATAAAAGGCCTAGTCCCTTTTTTCTATATAAAACCCCCACCCAAAATCTGGTAGTTTTTGTGTATAATTTGGCACAACTTAAAACGTACGAAGGCTAGGGAGATTAATCACTGTTGTTGGTTTGTGGAACTTGTTACATGTTTCGACTCTCAAAAAGTAAGGTCGGTAGAAACAGGGAACTGGATTAAAGAGTAGGTTATTGTTTGTGTTTCATACCAAACCCTTAAAACGTAGAGGAAGGCTGTGGGAAGACGAAATGCATGCGAGGCTAACAACCTGTTTTAATTGTGTAGATTTATTATATCCCGCCCATTATACCGAAAAAAATGCCTGGGAAAGTGAAGTGAATCTGGGTTCATTACTAAATTTTATTGTGTAATTCTGCTACGATCTGCTGTCTGCTTTTTAAAACGTAAAAAAGGCGCCTGAGGATAAACCTTGATCCACGCATAATGACTGTTTTTAAATGGTGTCCTAATTTATTATGTACGCCGAGCTCCTTGTCCAAAGGCGAACGAAAGGCTGGAGACAAAGAGACAATTAATCCTTGTTTCTATATACGATTTTTATTGGTGTAAAATTTTTGATATGCTTCTGCCCTTTTAAAACGTAAGATAAGGCTGAGTAAAGACAGGGGTTAGTTTACGATTTTATTGTGGCATTCATAGCGTCTTCGACCAAAAAATCGTAACAAGTCTTGACAGGACAGGTTTCATGAACGTTAGTTAGCTGTTTTGTAATGTGTGCAGTTTGTTTGCGTCCGCTGTCCTTTAAAAACGTGAAAGAAGCCTGGGGAGTATTCAAAAACTGGATTAAAGAGACCTTTGGTTCTCGTAAGACGTTAAGAATGCGCTGGTGGGGAGGAGACAACTGTAATTCATGTATAATGTATATTGAAGTAATGTGTTATGTTCGGCCCTTTCAAGCGATAGAAAGGCTGGGGAGAGAAATTATCTGGTATTATAACTATTTTATTGTGTAATTTGCTATGCTTCTATGCTAAACGTAAGAAGGAAAGACAAGGAGGTGGGTTAGTTACGGTTTTATTGTGCACTTCATTCCGACTCGACTATAAAAAACGTAACAAGGCTGGGAGAAACAGGTTTCACGTTAGTTACTGTTTTAACGTGCAATTTGTTGCGTTCCTGTCCCCTAAAACCTGAAACAAACCTGGGGAGATTTTCAGGCAACTGGATTAAAGAGAAAGGAGTACTCGTTATATCTTGTTGTATTTCATTGTTGCATTCCTTGTGCACGTTCTAAATATAACATTACGTTTTCGTTCAAACAATCCCGAAATGAATGCCTACTACACTATTTTGACTTCTCAAGCAACATCTCGCTGTAAGCGCAAGTCGCCTTAAGCGGTGTGGGTACAAACGATGCAACGCATCGAGCTGGAGGCTGCTGGTTTCTTATCCAGTGAAAGGTAGTTTTATATCTAAATTATTGTTTTGTAATGTACATGTCCATATCTAATGTGAATTAGGAAGCCTCCAAATGAAGGTATGAGTTAGTGGATCGAACAACTCCCCTCTCCCAAAAAACTCAAAATCAAAATCAAAAAAATCAAAAGTTAAATATTCTTTCTTGTCTTTGTATCCCCCGCCATAAAAAGCCTAGTCCCCTTTTCTATATAAAACCCCACCAAAACTCTAGTTTTCTTTCTTATTATTACCCCTTCCCCCCCCCCCCTGCAAAAGCCTAACCCCTCTTTTCTAATAAACCCCACCAATAATCATACTTTTTGTGTATAATTTATACACTTAAATCGTACTAAGGGTAGGGATAGATATGGAGTACGGTTAATCACTATTTTATTTGGAACTTCTTACAATTCTCGACCCTTAAAAAGTTGGGCTGGGTAGAAAGAGGAACCTGGTTAAACAGAGGTTTATCGTGTTATACTAACCCTTAAAACGTAAAAGGCTGAGGAGAGACATGGATAAGGGATACTGTCTGTTTTATTGTGTATTTTGTTATATCCCGCTCTTTCAAGCGAAAGAAAGGCTGGACAGAGATAATTATCTGGTTTTATAACGATTTATTGTGTAATTTGCTATGCTCTGCGGCATTTGAACGTAAGAAGGCTGAAAAAGACAAGGAGGGGGGTTAGTTAATGTTTTATTCTGCAATTCACTGCTTTTCGACCATGAAAACGTAACAAGACTTGGGAAAACCGGTTTCTGCGTTAGTTACTGTTTTAATGTGCAATTTGTTGCGTCCTGTCCTTTAGAAACGTGAAAGAAGCCTGGGGAGATTCGGGAAGTGGACTAAAGAGACGTTTATTGTGTTATACTAACCCTTAAAACGTAGGAAGGCTGGGGAGAGGCATGTATCATGTATAACGACTGTTTTATTGTGTAATTTGATATGTCCCCGCCATTCGAAGCGAAAGAAAGACTCGGAAGCGACAAGGATCTTTGTTTAAACTATTTTATTATCTAGTTTGCTATGTTCTGCCTTTAAAAAACGTAAAAAGACTGGGGGAGACCATAAAAAACGTAAACAAGGCTTGTGAGAAACAGGTTTCTGCGTTAGTTACGGTTTCAGTGTGCTATTGTTGCGTCCTATCCTTTAAAAAACGTTAAAGAAGACTCGGGAGATTCTGGGAACTGGATTAAAGAGACGTTTATTGTGTTATACTAACCCGAAAAAACCGC
>NW_024537178.1:0-6906 GCF_016097555.1 Gigantopelta aegis | reverse complement strand
ACGCATTTTCTAGACATACAGCTGGCTGCTCTTAGGTAATGGCCAGGTTACCAATGTCATACATCCAATACCAAAAACAGCACGGCTGAAATCGATTATATTCTGACGTATAGTTAATCTTACAATGTTTTCTGTGAGGCGTAAGTTAGCTACAAGCGAAATAACTGTAAACAGATTTTAGTCGTAACAAATGTTAAAATTTGCTTAAAACCTCTTTCGTTTTCCTTTCTTCTTTTTTTTTCTTTTTCGTTTTCTTTCTTTCTTTTTTTTTTTTTTTTTTTTTTCTTTTTTTGAGGGGGGTGGGGGCGGTGAGGATATGTAAGAAATAGAATAATACATTCGTGCCCGTTATATACCATTTATCTTACAACTCGTTGTATCAAAACGTATATAACTTGTTTTCTCTCGTTGGGTACCTTTTAAAACAACTCGTTGTAAGATAAATGGTATTTAACGGCCACTCATGTATTATTGTGTATTTAAATCTATTTAAGCGCCTTTTCCATTTAAATCCTATTTTATTCTAGAGGCAGAACCCAAACGGTGGCTTAGGAAACAACGATTTCTTTCTACCCAAAAGCTAGCTCCATGGTTAATCCATGTTGGATCATGTGCTGCATGATATCCCAGTGGATGTTGACTTTAAAAAGTTGGGGGTCACTAGAGGTCATTTAAAGGCCAAGGGGGTACAAATTTGAAGCAAAAATAAAATTTTCATTTTCTTCATAAATATTATCTTCATAGCCCTACCTTTTTTGTGGGATTACTTTTTAATACAAATACTACACTGAATTAGCCAAACTATTGCTTTAAAATTTGATTTGCATTGTGTGTTTGAAAAGGGGAGGGGGGGGGGGGGGTGCACTGTCAGGAGTCGGAATTTGATGCCCTCTGACGTGTAAAGGCCTTCAGGAAAGGTTCAGCAAAGCATATTTATGATTTTTGGTTGGCTACCAAAAGGCTAAAATGAATAGATTTGACTCCCATAGATGAATCATTTTGATTTATTTCAAGAGTTTGGGACTTACTAACTATATTTTAGCATTATTCATTTCCATAAACCTGTGTTGGAGGTACAAAATGACCTTATTTTTACATATTTTTACTCGGCAATCGCTTTCGATTTCGATGTGAGTGTGTGTCATTTACGTAATTTCCAGCCCTCTGACAATAACAGTGAACAGTGGGGGTGGGGGGTGTCAATGCCTCACTGACTGCCAGGGAAAATACGTCATCCCCAGCCTTCTGACAGTAGTATCAGGGTCACTTGAGCCTCAAAATATGCAAATGACCTATGTCACGTGACCTGGCATGATCTCTTCTGATTGGCTGACCTCTAAGCGTGGGGTGTGACGTCACGGGGACGCTAACCTTGACCTACTTCGAGTACATAGACCTAAGTGGGTTAATGCCTTGGACAGCTGTGGGATGGGCGTGGGAACCTGATCTTTTTGTCAGGAAGCACAGGATGTCGGCCAGATGTGTGTTAACCGTCAGGGGTTCTTTGATGTACAGGAAACGGATGATGATAAAGTCGTTAATGACCCATAGAGTGGTTTCGAATGACGGAGGGTTTATCTGACTGTGACAGCTGTTCCTTTGATGTACAGGAAACAGATGGTGCGGAAGTCGTTAATTGCTATTAGATGGCAAGATAGCGTGGGTTTTATGAGTGTGTTAACCGTCGGGGGTCTAGACAGGAAACAAATGGGGCTGAAGTCGTTAATCAGATGGCAAGATAGCGTGGGTTTAATCGTTTTGATTATGTGTGTGTATGTGTGTGTGTGTGTGTGTGTGTGTGTGTGAACCAGATGTGAGCCTTGGCAACGGGGAGTGGAAAATTCCACGACGTTTGAAACGTCATGGCTTGGGAACACCATGAGTCATCCCAGAACGTGTTCAGACACGTCTTGACCTAGAGATAGCGTGGGGACGCTATGGATGGCGTGCGGTGTGACGTCACAAGATTTTTCCACCGTCATTTTCCATGTTTTTAAATCATCTGTATTCCATTCCTAACGGAAAAGCTTGAGAATTCCTTGCTAAAATCGGAGATTCGAAGGGATTCCCCGTGTCAAACATATTGACAGGAGGCGGTTTCATTTCAGTTCGCTACCCAATTAATGCCTGAGATATTTGCCGAGCTGTCAGTGTAAATATTTGTTTAATTGGTGCAGGTTATGATCCGACATTTTTTAATTAAAAAAAGTTAAGTGTTTTTACCTATCTTACTATCAGCGCATGCGCACTCCATATGCGTGTTGTTTACTGTTGGTTGCGAATGTGAAAAAAATATCAAGGTTTGTAAACAAATGTATCAATTTCTCGATTTTATGGACATGACTTATGAGTCACAATTACCAAATGTTTAACATTCAATAGCCGATGATTAATTAATCAATGTGCTGAGACTGTGGGTATTCATATAATACACTTTACATGGTTAGGCTTAACTATTAGGGTGATTTGGGAAACATTTGTAGACCTACTGGTCGTACTAAGTGAACAAATTATTAATACGAAAGACTCGTAAAACTGGCAGTTACGAGGTTTACTTTGTTCAACGACGATAGGTAGATTGCCTGTACTACAATAACTCTTAAGTCGTAGGAGCCATTGCTCTCTGATAACAGGACATATATTTCTTAGCTTGACATTTGCGTGCAAGATTACCTGTAGATAGTTAGTTTACTTTTGAATTCTGCAGTTGTCTTTTTGTAAATGTTGCGGCCCCTCTTTGAATACTGGAGAGGACCGTTTTAACCACTACACCCCTACCGGAATACTGGAGGTGTCCACGATACCACGAGAGCACATTGATTTATTAAGCATCGGCTATTGGATATGAAACGTTTCGTAATTTTGACATGTAGTAATTATATACATAGTAATTTGTTAACGTTGAAGGTGTACACGTATTTATTATCCACATAGTTTGAAGTATTCAGAGAAATATAACCAGTATGACCCACGAGTGTCATAATGATTTATCTGCACAACGAATTGCGTAACTTTGTGAAGCGACGTCATAACTTAAATCGGCTTCCCCAGTAAACACTTATCAAAATGACGACGTCTTGTGGTCTCTTTTTGGTTACGTTTGAAACGTTTTCACAGGGTCCTAGCTTTTTATTTATAAAACCAATATTTTGGATAATGTGGATACTAAAGAAATGATTACACTCTCGTGTGAATCGAACTGATGTCACGAAACTCAGAATTCATGTACCACCCTGGCTCTCGCTTCGGTAATACATAGAGATTATTATACGAGCTTGTGTGTCGTACTGATGTACGAAACTCAGAAATCATGTACCACCCTGGCTCTCGCTCCGGTAATACATAGAGATTATTATACGAGCTTGTGTGTCGTACTGATGTTACGAAACTCAGAATTCATGTACCACCCTGGCTCTCGCTCCGGTAATACATAGAGATTATTATACGAGCTGGTGTGTCGTACTGATGTTACGAAACTCAGAATTCATGTACCACCCTGGCTCTCGCTCTGGTAATACATAGAGATTATTATACGAGCTTGTGTGTCGTACTGATTTTACGAAATGAGTGTTAGGATTATTGTATACATGAATCCTGACACTCGTTTCGTAAAATCAGTACGACTCTCACGCGAGTGTAATAATTTCTTTATTATCCATATTATTATTATTGTTGTTTTCTTTATGAATAACAAGACCTAACTCAAAATGTTTGAGCCACAACTAGAAGGGGAGGACAAATGACGTCATATTTCAAATGCACAGTCTCGGCTAGGGCTGGAGAAGGAATGTCATGTTATGACGTCGCTTCCCAAAATTACGTCATTACACTTGTTATTACACGTGTGCTTCGTACGATTATTATTAACTCGGTAATGTTGAACCATATGGATACTAAAGTGAGGTATTAAATGTAATGTAATCTGATATTGCATAATAGTTGTGTAAATACATGTGTGTAAGTTGGAATAGTGCATATTGGGATTTATGTAACGTCAGATGTTATTAATAGAGTTATGTTTTAACATTTCAGGGTATGTCGCATATGTGACTTGGTTGACCAGAATAAACCAATTCACAACCCACAGCGAGTGATATCATTGGCAACGTATAATGTAGCTCTTATATATGTTCTCAAAGCAATTCGATTTCTGTTTCAGAAACAAGAAAGATACAATAGACTGAAACAAGAGCCCATGATGTTGAAACGGAGAAAATACCTTTAAAAATAGACTAGAGCTCGTCTCCACAACCATTGCTTTTAGAGCACTGCAACAAAAAAAAAAGTGGGTATATTTGATACCAAAATAAATGACATATTTAAATTCCTAGTTCATGTGCCATGGCATTTTGGCTCGAAATGCGATTTTACGTCATGTCAAGAAAAGCTCTTCAAAACATACACGCCATACCACGTGAAATAATAAAAAAAACGAAACAAAGATGTTGACGCGCGACGGTGAAAATCGACATGTGCACAAGCTGACCTGAGACCAGGTATTTTATTTTGTTTGGTCTAGTAGTAAAAAGTATGCAACAGTGTTTAAAAACTAGTGTCTGTCACAAATTAATATTTTACAATTGTCAAGGAATAGTGTATGTGATACTAAACAATATGTTCCCTGTGATAGTGTATGTGATACTGAACAATATGATCAGTGTAATAGTGTATGAGATACTGAACAATGTGTTCCATGTGATAGCGTATGAGATACTGAACAATATGTGCCTTGTTATACTGTATGTGATACTGAACAATATGTTCCCAGTAATAGTGTATTTGATACTGAACAATATGTTCCCAGTAATAGTGTATTTGATACTGAACAATATGTTCTCTGTGATAGTGTATGTGATACTTAACAATATGCTCCCTGTCATAGTGTATCTGATACTGAACAATGTGTTCCCTGTGATAGTGTATGTGATGCTGTACTATGTGTTCCCTGTGATAGTGTATGTGATTCTGAACAATGTGTTCCCTGTAATAGTGCATGTCATACGGAACAATATGTTCCCTGTAATAGTGTATGTGATACTGAACAATATGTTCCCAGTAATAATGTATGTGATACGGAACAATATGTTCCCTGTAATAGTTTATGTGATACTGAACAACATGTTCCCTGTAATAGTGTATGTGATACTGAACAATATGTTCCCTCCAATAGTGTATGTGATATTGAACAATATGTTCCCTATAACAGTGTATGTGATAGTGAACACTATGTTCTCTGTAATAATGTATGTGATACCGATCATTGTGTTCTCTGTTATAGTGCATATGATATTGAACAATATGTTATCTGCGATAGTGTATGTGATACTGGACAATACGTTCCTGCAATAGTGCATGTGGTACTGAACAATATGTTCTCTGTAATAGTGTATGTGATACTGAACAATATGTTCCCTGTAATAGTGTATGTGATACTGAACAATATATTCCCTGTGATAGTGTATGTGATACTGAGCAATATGTTCCCTGTAATAGTGTATGTGTGCGTGATACTGAACAATATGTTCCCTGTAATAGTGTATGTGATACTGAACAATATGTTCCCTGTAATAGTGTATGTGATACTGAACACTGTGTTGCCTTATTGGAAATTCACATGAACGTAGAATTGTTACAAATACAATGTTTCCTAAAAAAAAACATGCAAAGTAGTGTGTCTGAATATGAAAGCAATCGACAGCGTCATTGATTATGTCAATCCACTGCTAAAACACCACAGTCCTCTTGAATTGTTTAGACCCTATGGTATTTGCAAGTATAACGTTTAATTCCTATTAAATCTTTGTTTTCTTTACATTTCCATGAAAGCAAACCCAAACCCCGAAATTGCATTCACAGCATACATAGATTTTTGTAAAATGGAAATAAGTCAACTTCTTGCATTTTAGATGAAGAATTGTATATTAAACCTATCGGGGGTTGTGTTTGTGTTCATGCAAATGTAAAGAAAACAAGGATTGAATAGGAATTAAAAGTAGCATTTGCAAAAAAAACACTTAGAGTCGAAACAATTGAACAGGACTGTAGTAATCTTGCACATCATGATGCTGAAAAATGACTCAAAGTATCAACGACACAATATAAATGTCAAGAGAACTCCCATTTTAGGAATGTTATACAAACAAACAGCTCATGTATAGACAAATGAACAAGTTCTTTAACAGACAGTCCTGTCTCTTCCATCACCACCTTCCTGTTCCCATGCAACCTTCCCCTGACCCTCCTCCATCTGGCCATGTACGATTATGGACAGCCTGTATATTTACAAATGAACAAGTTCTTTAACAGACAGTCCTGTCTCTTCCACAACCATCTTCATATTCACTTGCAACCCTTCTCTGAACCTCCCCCATCCGGGTATGTATGCTTATGGACAGCCGGTATATTGACAGATGTACAAATTCTTGGATAGACACTTCTGTGTCTTCCACAACCACCTTCCCGTTCGTTTGCTGACGGCCACGCATCGTTCTTTGGTCTGTTGGGCATCCCACGGCCAATCACTTCTCTTGCCGACCAATGGCTTCTTGTTTAACCAAATTCCGTCAAAATCCAAGTTGTCGACAGCCACGAGTCCAAACCAGTAGGCAGCAGATGCTAAAACAGAAGTAAATGAAATGGAGAAGACGACATATATAGAGAATAATGCTATGCTCAGACTGTCAACTGTCACAACGGAGTTAGCCAACTCGACGGTGGCATTGTAATTTCCCTCCCTCTACTTATGATGAGTGCGCTCAGATAAACATCTGATCGGTTGAATACGACGAGAATCGAGTTGTAAGAGAGCCCAGACTACCAAATGTGCAGTCGTAGGCGTTGTGAGGTCTGTGAGTTGGACAACGTCGTCGTGACAGTTGATAGTCTGACCCTAGCATAATTGGTTAC
>NW_024537177.1:0-7317 GCF_016097555.1 Gigantopelta aegis | reverse complement strand
TATTTATTTATTTATTTATTTATTAAATTTTTTTATTTATTTATTTTTTAAATGTTATTTTAATTTTATTTTAATTTATTTTTATTTTTATTAATTTAATTTAATTTAACAACTTTAACCTTTTTTAAACTTACTTTTACATTTAACTTTAACTTAACTTTTTAACTTAACTTTAACTTAACGTTAACTTTAACGTTAAATTTAACCTTTAACTTTAACTTTAACTTTAATTCTTTTTTTTTAGGGTGTCCCATCCGGCTCGTCGCTGCCAAAAACGAATAGCACGACCGCCTGCGAACAACGAAAACCCTGAGAATGTTGGGGATGTGGCCTCTGTAGCGGACAAATCTCCTGGCAAAGGTAAAAGGGTGGGAGATGCAGTGAGGACGACACCCGTCGAGAACTCGGTCGTCTGCCAAATGATTTGACATGCGGTACAGTCCTCAGGCTTCCTGAAAGATGGGTTTTCTTTCTGTGTTTTTCCACTCTTGCTTTACACTTTAATCCAACTTTTACAACTCTTACAGTCTTATTACTCTTATTTACGGTTAAAACTCTTAGTATACTCTTATTATTATGCTCTTATGAATTTATACATCGGGTGGTTGTCCCATCCCGGGCTCGTGCGCCAAAAAACAAAACAAAAAACGGGAAGATAAAAAAAAAAAAAAAAAAACAAACCAAAAAGACCTCGAAGAAGCACGACCGCCTGCGAACGAACGAAACCCTGAGAATGTGGGGATGTGCCCATCTGTAGCGGACCATTCCTTGTCAAAGGCTAAGGTCGGGAAGATCGCAGGAGACGGACACCCCGATCGAGAACTCGGTGTCTGCCATGATTGACATGCGTGAACGTCCTCAGGCTACCTGAAGATGTGTTTCTTCTTTGTTTTTCCACTCTTTTTGGCCTTTTACACTTTTATTCACTTCCCCACAACTCTTACACTCTTATTCTACTCTTATTATACTGTTACAACTCTTAGTGTACTCTTATTACTGTTACAAACTCGTATTGCTCTTTGTGGTTTGGTGCTCTTTTGGTCTGTGCTCTTGTGGTCTTGGATCTTTGGCTCTTTGTGGTCTTGTTTACTCTTGTCCTTCGGTGGTGTCCCACACGGCTCGTCGCATGCCAAAAAAAAAAAAAAAAAAAAAACAAAAAAAAAACAAACAACAACAAAAACCCGAAGAGCACGACCGCCTGCGAAGCGAAGACCGGCCACCAGCGCGACCCGTGGGGAGGTGCCCGTCTGTAGCGGAAAATATCCTGGTCAAAGGCTAGTGTCTCAATAGATCGCTAGTGAGGTGGCTCCTGCTCTACTAAAGTACGACACCCCGACCGAGAACTAAGTCGTCTGCGAATGTGATTTATACGCCTCCAATTCCTTAGTGGGATGGAGATGCCGGGACGGAACCCCACGCCGGCACTGCTCGGCTGAGCGGATCGCACCGTGAAAAACGGTCCCTTTGACTTGTGGCGCGGACCACCGTGGGCCGGCCGCCCGCCAGCCCAGGGCCGAGACCGTCGACGGCGAAGGCGCCGCATATCAGTTGCCTCCCGAGGCACGGGGGCAACGCAAAGAGATCTGTTACCATTTTCGGGCGGGATTTCTCGAATTAGCTTTTAGGGTTTCAGTCATAATCCCCCCAGATGGTAGCCGCGCATCCATTGGCTTATCAGCAATGAACATAAAACAAAAGTGCTGCAATAAACCTGCGTGCCTTTCTATCTGTACTTTCGAGTAGCAGGATTACCGTTTGCAAAATCGATCCTCCTGTCATCTTTGGCTTTATGGGTAAAACTTAACCTGTCCTCACGTACGGTTCTAATTATAACCTATGTCACGTTCCCTATTATGTGGCGTTCCCGAAACAATCCAACGCGTGGTGAATTGCTGCTTCACAATGATAGGAAGTCAGCCACCCCGACATCAGAAGGATCAACAAAAGTCAATCGTCGCTACTATGATACGCCTCTTGGTATGCCACAGTAGCCAGGTATCCCTGTGGTTAACTTTTTTATGTGACACCTCTTGCTTTTAAACTCGAGTAAACTCAAATACGGATCGACCTGTTCTTACGGCCACGCTTTCAGGGTATGTATTCGTACACGGTATTTCACTTAACCTCCATATAATCAAGTGAGCTTGTTTGCCCTTTTTGGATACGACGCTCGAGGGGCTGGTCTCGTCCTGCCTGACCGCTGCAGTCACATTAGGACATAACTGCGTTACCGTTTACCCGTTGACCAGTGATTGTTCACGCCCCAGTTCAACTACTCCCGCCTCTGACCATTCTGTCTTCCACGTGCCGGTATCGCCTACCCGGCCGACGCCACCCTTGTGACGGGGGCCTGATCACCACGCCGAGAGGCAATAGGCGGCCTTGAGAACTTTATATCACGCAGCGACCTCCCCCTCTTGCGCATCCTGTAAGCCACGATTCTCCCCTCTATATAAACTGCTTCGTGGTATCGGATGAACACTGGGAGAAGCCCCGACCCAGACCCCTCTCTTCTTTCTTCTTCTAGGATCCACCTATGATACACATCTCCTGTCCTCTCACCGAGTCCGGACTAAAGTCCCAAGCCTCAACAAAGGGGTCTTCGTTCCCGCGATTCTGCCAAGCCGGTTCCCTTGGCGGGAGTTTCGACTGGGCATGGGTATGGGATAGGACAGGGCGGCAATATAGTTAATCCCATTCAGAGCGCGTCACTAAATAGATGACGAGGGGAATTTGGCTACCTTAAGAGAGTCATAGTCTACTCCCGCCGTTTTACCCGCGCACGCTTTTTTGAATTCTTCACTTTTGACCATTCACTGAGTCATTCGGGCAGAAATTTCAACGTTGCGTCAAGCACGGGTTGTACGGCCAGTCGGCAATGCTTTGTTCTTAATTAGACCAGTCCCGCCCGATCTCTGTGGTCCGGACCAGTTCTGGTTGGCTGTTGAATGCCAGCCGACCACCGACTGACCGACGTAACGGGCGGCCCGCCGCATTAGCGTGAAGGCGGTCCCACGGGAAGTGATTTCAGAGCAACGGTCCGCAGGCTCTGTATCCAGATCACGCGCACCGAGTGGGCCGCGAGCCCAGCCGCCACGACGGACGCTATCGGCCCCTTTTGATTGGCCGAGACTCAGGCCACCGGCGAGCGCGAACCCGCGAACGTTCGGACCCGGGCCGACCTCGCCGGAGCATGAGAGAGTCCAACGAGTGCGGAGGGCTCCGCGCCATCCCCCGCGCGCCGCCAGTGAGCGCCCCGGTGTGTGTTCCTCAATCCAGCTTTTATGCGCACCTTTCTCGTGTTCTTTTGTATTCTAGCGTCGGGCCCAGCCACTACGAGGTATGCCAATCTCGTCAACGGACGTTATTACGGGATTCCATCGCCTGCGCCATATTCTGCATACACCTACATTCGCTTGTACATTAGATCTATTGACGGTGTTATCAGCCACACGGCTTTACCTCGTTTGCGGGATCTCCCCTTTTCGGCGTCGGTCTGGCCGACGTTCTGCACACGCGAGTTTGTGTGGATTCTTACGGGCCGGTCGATCTGGAGGTGTTCCGCGTGTACTCGGTACCCCCGCACGCGTGTGGGCGGGTTCAGACCCGGGATATACAGGTTTTCTATCTCGGGGTCAGTCCTACTCATTTGCAGCGATCGCGACATGCTCCGACCGTACATCGCGATAGTTGAGACGACGACAGTTTTCTGACTTCCCTATCCCGTTTCGAAGCTACCCCTGTCACCCTGATTTGGTACCTGTCCAAAGTAAAGAGAACGCTACACTTGCCGCTGCGCGATGTCTGGACTTCGTTGACCCTTGCGGGCCAATCTCCGTGTTCCAGGTTCGGGAATATTGACCCGACTCCCTTCGATGGATACTGGGAAACATTTTTTTTTAGAGCAAGGATTGCCCCGTTTCAGAACGGGAGCTCTCCTATCTCTTCGGGCACGGGACCTGACCATGGTCAACGCTGTCACAGGGAACCCTTCTCCCTTCAGTCTTCAAAGTTCTCGTTTTGAATATTTGCTACTACCACCAAGATCTGCACCCGTGGCGGGCACTCCACCCGGGCTCGCGCCCCGAAGCTTCGTGCTCCCACGGCGACCCGCCTACTCGTCCGGGCAGGTACCGTGGTGCTCGTATTGCCCGGACGGTCCGTATAGCCGACGTCTACGCCATCAATTTTCAGGCTGGTTGATCGGCAGGTGAGTGTTACACACTCCTTAGCTGGGATCCGACTGCCATGGCCACCGTACTGATGTCATATCAACCAACACCTTTAGGTTGTCTGATGAGCGTCAGAGTTGGAGCCTAACGGACGTTTGGGGTTTTCAGCCCACAGCGCCAGTTCTGCTTACCAAAAATGCCCACACTTGGCACTCGAATTAATGCCCGGCTCCACCGTGTTTCGTGGCGAGAGGGCTTCTAACCCAGTAAAGTTTGAGAATAGGTTGAGGACGTTTCGTCCCCAAGGCCTCTAGTCATTCGCTTTACCGGAAAAAAACTTCGTTCGGCGAGCTGACACTATTCCTGTAGGGAAACTTCGGGGAACCAGCTACTAGATGGTTCGATTAGTCTTTCGCCCTATACCCAAGTCTGACGATCGATTGCACGTCAGAATCGCTGCGGACTTCCACCAGAGTTTCCTATGGCTTCGTCCTGCTCAGGCATAGTTCACCATATTTCGGGGTCCCAACGTGTGCGCTCTTTGCTCCGCCTCACCGAGCGTGCTGGGACGAGACGGGCGGGGGTGCGCACCCGCGCCGAACGAGGGGACGGGGGATCCCCACCGAGCAGTGGCCGGACCGAAGAGGGCCGGCCTTCACTTTCATTTGCGCCTGGGTTTCGACCGAGCCCCTTGACTCGCGCACATGGTTAGATCCTTGAGTCCGTGTTAAGCCGGGCCGGGTGGGTTTGCCGACCGATCGCCACCCCCGATCCCGAGCCCCGGGACGGTGGCACACTCGCCGGTGGATCGCTCCGGCGCCCGCGTAGGTGGCCACGGTTGCCCCAGTCCCACTGGTCGGAAATGAGAACGTGCGGCAGAAGCGGGAGAACGCCAGTGTTCAGAGGGGGCGGCGTTACTCGAGTCCCCGCGGCAGGCCGGGTAAAGCGACCGAGCAGGCTGTAAGAGCCCCGAGACGAGGTGACATCCGCCCCGAGGCGGAGAACCAGAACCTGGGCCACTTCCAGGCCGCCGCCTTTGGCTGCACGGAGAAAAAGAACAGATCGTGGCGCTTGCCCGCGGAAAAGTGCACGCGCCGAGCGCCGCCGTCGAGAAAGGCCCCGGGTCGAGTGCGTGTTCGAGATATCGCGGGACGGACCACGGGTGCCTGGCGGAACGGGACGATGCCTTGAATTCCGAGGGCGACTATGCGGGGCCCACCCGTTTACCTCTAGGCGGGTTCACGTACTCTTGAACTCTCTCTTCAAAGTCGTTTCACTTTCCCTCACGGTACTTGTCCGCTATCGGACTCGTGACAGTATTTAGCCTGAGATGGAGTTACCACCCTTTGGGCGCGTCTCAAACACCGACTCTGGGACCTCGGAGCCGACGAGTCCCGCGCCGGGTAAAGGCCTGACACAACCGTGGGAGAGGACCCGATAAGGAGGACTTCGGCGCAAGTTAGGACCCGGCGACGGTTGGCGTCCCAACACACACAGGTCCCGGCAGCCGCAAGGCTGCGGGATTCGGGGATGGGCTTTCCCGCTTCACTCGTCCGTTACTGAGGGAATCCTTGTGTTTCTTTCCTACGCCTTAGGATATTGCTTAAATTCAGGGGTAGTCCGTCTGAACTGAGGTGGATTTAAAAGGAGGGTCGAATTTGGCGTCCGGTTGGTGGGGCCGGACGTGCCGAAGCCCTCTTCCCTTTTTTTTTTTTTGCTTTCCTCCGTTCCTTGCCCCGGGCACGAGGGCGCGCGGCGGAGGCCGCGCGCAGGTGGACGTGCAGTGTTGCACTTGGGCGACCGAGGCTTGCCTTGGACGAGCCAGGCGCCGGCGACCGACTCTCGTCCGAACGGGGCTTAGCCGACCCTCAGTCAGGGTGGCCCCGGGGACTGACCAGGCCGCAATGGCGTTAAGGTTCGGCTCAATGTGTCCTGCAAACATTAAAGAGCTGGTGCGCTTTCATCGATCCGAGCCGAGGATCCACGCCCAGAGTTGTCATCTAAGGGTTTTTTTTGTTTGTAACTTTTGATTTTTTGGTTCGATTCGTTTCATTTTCTTTTCGGTTTTTGGCGAGGAAAGGGTGCGGTGGTGCGGGTGCGTGGTGCTGCGGGGGGTCCCCGCCACAAGCCCACCCCCCACCGCCTGCGGGAGGTTTTGGCCGGTGATCGTTAGACCGCGTAGGGCGAAAAGCTCCCCCCGGGCCCTGCGGGCCGCTCAGCCGGTACCCCGCCGGGAAAAAAGAAAGCGGGAGTCGGGGGCAGAACCGAGAGGGGCGGCCACGGCCCATCGTACTCTCGGGGCCCCCCCCACCCGCCTGGTCGGTGGCGGCGGTCGGATTTTTGGTGACTTTTTTTTCTTTCTCGTTGTTGTTTCACGGATAATCGGAATGATCCTTCCGCGGTTCCACGGAAACTTTACGACTTTTACCTCTAACGTCAAGTTGATATTTCTCGGCCGCCGGGGCAGTTGCCTGCCTGAAGGGACCAATCCGAAGATTCACTAAACCGTTCAATCGGTGTAGCGACGGGCGGTGGGTACAAAGGGCAGGGACGTAACAACGCGAGTAGACTCGCGTATGGGAATCCCGATGGGGAACAATTACAAGCCCCAGTCCCCATCCCGAAGGAGATCAACGGGTTTCCCACTCCCTCGGGCAGGGCATGTCCACGTTGATTCCTTCGTGTAGGGCCGTGCGGCCCCGGACATTAGGGCATCAAGACTGTATTGCTCAATCCGTGGGGCTTACGCCACTGTCCCTCTAAGAAAGTTGGCCGACTGTGTTCGGGACGGCGAACTTTAATAGGCTAGAGTCTCGTCGTTTCGGAAATAACCAGCAAATCGCTCACCAACTAAGAACGGCCATGCACCACCACCCACGAACAAGAAAAGAGTATCAATTGTCAACCTTACGGTGCCGGCCGGGTGGTTTTCCCGGTTGAGCAATTAAGCCGCGGTAAATCCTGGTGGGCCTTTCCCAATTCCTTTAAGTTTCAGCTTTGAAAACTTCCCCCAGAACCCAAAGACTTGGTTTCCCGTAAGCGCCCGCGGGTCATTGAAGCAAGCCGGCGGATCGCGGTCGGCAGTTTATGGTCAGAACTACGACGGTATATGATGTCTTCGAACCCTGATTTCGTTCTTGAAATA
>NW_024537176.1:0-6849 GCF_016097555.1 Gigantopelta aegis | reverse complement strand
TATATAGCACATATTCAGTGCATAATAAAAAATATTATGATTTTGTCATTTTATTTAATTAAACTATACTGGTTGATTAATTAGCCATCACTCGATCATGCAAGTTCACAATGACCTTGACCTTGACAATAATCTCTGTACATGGCTCTGAATGGAGTTTGAATCAAAGTTAGCACTGAAGAAAAGTTGGTTTTGGCCTATAATTCATACTGAAAAGATTTCAATAATTTCTTTTTACATGGTATTTGACTTGCCATATACAACTGCTCTTAAATATGGTATTATATATAGGCAACCTGAACTAAGATTTTAATAGCAATTTATTTTTATATTAAAAATAGCATGTGCCAATAGTGGGTTAATGTCTTTAGTTTCCATTAACATTGTTAATTTTTTATGTATGAAATTCTGAAAACTCAAATTTGTAAAGAAGTTGATTTTTATTGTCATTTTGACATATTTGTAGGGTGCTAAGTTATATTTTAGACAAATTTGTAGTTTTATGCAAAATTTAAAGTAAATTTGAAGAAAAACTTTACCAAAAACATAATTAAATTTGTTGTCACTATTGTGCCTTCTGTTCTTATTTGTACATAACAATAAGGTTGTTAAACATATACTTAGATCTCCAGATCATTTTTGTTTCTTAATAATCACTTAGTTAGCTCTCATGAAAAGCATTTTGAGTTTATACTAGATTCAGAACCAATTTTTTCAGATTTGATTATCTGCCTTGGATTAAGTTGATAATTTATTTTATTGTTAAAGCTGTATTACCTAATGTTACTAGCTAAATAAAATGCTGGATTACAGATTGTAGGAATACATCTAATGTACATATTGTATTCATCCGGATTAGAAAATAATGCAAGAAAATAGATGTTCGGGTAATTTTGTCATTTAAAAATAGTTTTTTTCAGTAATTAATCAAAAATAAATGTGTTAAAGCTGCATGATTATTCCAGATATCACAACTATTAAAACCTCCAACTACAGTAGGCTATAAATAAAATATAGTCAGGAATATTGGTGGCTGCCAATGGTTTTGATGGTTCATTATGAAAATCAGCATGGCCGATGGATTTGAAATTCCCACACCTGGTAACTTGAAGACACCCACACCCAGCATACAGGATTTCCTCCCAACACTAATGTTCAGGACATTAAGTCATTACTTCATACAGGTACAGTCATGTTTGTGTTTCCTTCCTCAGACAGTGTATTTTTTTAATACTGATATTTCTTTGATGTGCCTGTTAAGGTCTTCATAATCTAGGGGTCAATCAAGTGCATGTGTTTTAATGGAATTCTTTAAAGGGGTAGAGGTACTCTGACTATCTTTGTTGTCTCTACATATATACCTGAGTACACACACCCAACTGAAAGTAAATATCTTCAGGAGTTTTATTTTAAAACATTTTGTTGTTTAATATGACATATTGCATTTGTAGAAAACTATGTGCAATATATATATGCTTTTTGAGGTGTACATTATATTAGGTTGCACTGTAGAAACAACAGTTTCAGTGAGGTTGTCAGTTTATGTCAGAATACACCAGACCCTGGTTGTCATAAAGACACATAGCTGGACACTTTTTGAAAAATGTATGTTATCAGTATAGGTAGTACTATACCAAATAACTTCCGGCTGGGTCAAAGTTCGAGGTGCACCGAACTTTTGATAGAGAAGTGAACACCACAAGTCCTGTGATTGGTTATAAATGTGAGTGTGTTGGTTGTAAAAAATAATAGTTTCATCTGGGTAAAAAAAATGTGCAATTTTATTTCATCTAGTACCAATGTGTCAAGTAGCCTTGTGCTTGAAACATGTATGGGGTACCTGTAAAAAAAAGTACTCAAATTTTGTGCGAAACTAGGGTAGTCATAGACGCTACCCGTTATCTCAGAAACGAGCAGCTTGACCCCCATTTTTTTCTGATTCACTTTAAGTGTAAGGGGTGGTAGTATTTATATCCGTGGCGTTTATGTCGGTTGATACGTTGCAGGTAGGAGTTTTAGCCACATATGTTACTATTGTCGTCTATGGGATTTGATTTGGTAGTATACACCCTATAGCACATATTCAGTGCATAATAAAAAATATTATGATTTTGTCATTTTATTTAATTAAACTATACTGGTTGATTAATTAGCCATCACTCGATCATGCAAGTTCACAATGACCTTGACCTTGACAATAATCTCTGTACATGGCTCTGAATGGAGTTTGAATCAAAGTTAGCACTGAAGAAAAGTTGGTTTTGGCCTATAATTCATACTGTAAAGATTTCAATAATTTCTTTTTACATGGTATTTGACTTGCCATATACAACTGCTCTTAAATATGGTATTATATATAGGCAACCTGAACTAAGATTTTAATAGCAATTTATTTTTATATTAAAAATAGCATGTGCCAATAGTGGGTTAATGTCTTTAGTTTCCATTAACATTGTTAATTTTTTATGTATGAAATTCTGAAAACTCAAATTTGTAAAGAAGTTGATTTTTATTGTCATTTTGACATATTTATAGGGTGCTAAGTTATATTTTAGACAAATTTGTAGTTTTATGCAAAATTTAAAGTAAATTTGAAGAAAAACTTTACCAAAAACATAATTAAATTTGTTGTCACTATTGTGCCTTCTGTTCTTATTTGTACATAACAATAAGGTTGTTAAACATATACTTAGATCTCCAGATCATTTTTGTTTCTTAATAATCACTTAGTTAGCTCTCATGAAAAGCATTTTGAGTTTATACTAGATTCAGAACCAATTTTTTCAGATTTGATTATCTGCCTTGGATTAAGTTGATAATTTATTTTATTGTTAAAGCTGTATTACCTAATGTTACTAGCTAAATAAAATGCTGGATTACAGATTGTAGGAATACATCTAATGTACATATTGTATTCATCCGGATTAGAAAATAATGCAAGAAAATAGATGTTCGGGTAATTTTGTCATTTAAAAATAGTTTTTTTCAGTAATTAATCAAAAATAAATGTGTTAAAGCTGCATGATTATTCCAGATATCACAACTATTAAAACCTCCAACTACAGTAGGCTATAAATAAAATATAGTCAGGAATATTGGTGGCTGCCAATGGTTTTGATGGTTCATTATGAAAATCAGCATGGCCGATGGATTTGAAATTCCCACACCTGGTAACTTGAAGACACCCACACCCAGCATACAGGATTTCCTCCCAACACTAATGTTCAGGACATTAAGTCATTACTTCATACAGGTACAGTCATGTTTGTGTTTCCTTCCTCAGACAGTGTATTTTTTTAATACTGATATTTCTTTGATGTGCCTGTTAAGGTCTTCATAATCTAGGGGTCAATCAAGTGCATGTGTTTTAATGGAATTCTTTAAAGGGGTAGAGGTACTCTGACTATCTTTGTTGTCTCTACATATATACCTGAGTACACACACCCAACTGAAAGTAAATATCTTCAGGAGTTTTATTTTAAAACATTTTGTTGTTTAATATGACATATTGCATTTGTACAAAACTATGTGCAATATATATGCTTTTTGAGGTGTACATTATATTAGGTTGCACTGTAGAAACAACAGTTTCAGTGAGGTTGTCAGTTTATGTCAGAATACACCAGATCCTGGTTGTCATAAAGACACATAGCTGGACACTTTTTGAAAAATGTATGTTATCAGTATAGGTAGTACTATACCAAATAACTTCCGGCTGGGTCAAAGTTCGAGGTGCACCGAACTTTTGATAGAGAAGTGAACACCACAAGTCCTGTGATTGGTTATAAATGTGAGTGTGTTGGTTGTAAAAAATAATAGTTTCATCTGGGTAAAATAAATGTGCAATTTTATTTCATCTAGTACCAATGTGTCAAGTAGCCTTGTGCTTGAAACATGTATGGGGTACCTGTAAAAAAAAGTACTCAAATTTTGTGCGAAACTAGGGTAGTCATAGACGCTACCCGTTATCTCAGAAACGAGCAGCTTGACCCCCATTTTTTTCTGATTCACTTTAAGTGTAAGGGGTGGTAGTATTTATATCCGTGGCGTTTATGTCGGTTGATACGTTGCAGGTAGGAGTTTTAGCCACATATGTTACTATTGTCGTCTATGGGATTTGATTTGGTAGTATACACCCTATAGCACATATTCAGTGCATAATAAAAAATATTATGATTTTGTCATTTTATTTAATTAAACTATACTGGTTGATTAATTAGCCATCACTCGATCATGCAAGTTCACAATGACCTTGACCTTGACAATAATCTCTGTACATGGCTCTGAATGGAGTTTGAATCAAAGTTAGCACTGAAGAAAAGTTGGTTTTGGCCTATAATTCATACTGTAAAGATTTCAATAATTTCTTTTTACATGGTATTTGACTTGCCATATACAACTGCTCTTAAATATGGTATTATATATAGGCAACCTGAACTAAGATTTTAATAGCAATTTATTTTTATATTAAAAATAGCATGTGCCAATAGTGGGTTAATGTCTTTAGTTTCCATTAACATTGTTAATTTTTTATGTATGAAATTCTGAAAACTCAAATTTGTAAAGAAGTTGATTTTTATTGTCATTTTGACATATTTATAGGGTGCTAAGTTATATTTTAGACAAATTTGTAGTTTTATGCAAAATTTAAAGTAAATTTGAAGAAAAACTTTACCAAAAACATAATTAAATTTGTTGTCACTATTGTGCCTTCTGTTCTTATTTGTACATAACAATAAGGTTGTTAAACATATACTTAGATCTCCAGATCATTTTTTTTTCTTAATAATCACTTAGTTAGCTCTCATGAAAAGCATTTTGAGTTTATACTAGATTCAGAACCAATTTTTTCAGATTTGATTATCTGCCTTGGATTAAGTTGATAATTTATTTTATTGTTAAAGCTGTATTACCTAATGTTACTAGCTAAATAAAATGCTGGATTACAGATTGTAGGAATACATCTAATGTACATATTGTATTCATCCGGATTAGAAAATAATGCAAGAAAATAGATGTTCGGGTAATTTTGTCATTTAAAAATAGTTTTTTTCAGTAATTAATCAAAAATAAATGTGTTAAAGCTGCATGATTATTCCAGATATCACAACTATTAAAACCTCCAACTACAGTAGGCTATAAATAAAATATAGTCAGGAATATTGGTGGCTGCCAATGGTTTTGATGGTTCATTATGAAAATCAGCATGGCCGATGGATTTGAAATTCCCACACCTGGTAACTTGAAGACACCCACACCCAGCATACAGGATTTCCTCCCAACACTAATGTTCAGGACATTAAGTCATTACTTCATACAGGTACAGTCATGTTTGTGTTTCCTTCCTCAGACAGTGTATTTTTTTAATACTGATATTTCTTTGATGTGCCTGTTAAGGTCTTCATAATCTAGGGGTCAATCAAGTGCATGTGTTTTAATGGAATTCTTTAAAGGGGTAGAGGTACTCTGACTATCTTTGTTGTCTCTACATATATACCTGAGTACACACACCCAACTGAAAGTAAATATCTTCAGGAGTTTTATTTTAAAACATTTTGTTGTTTAATATGACATATTGCATTTGTACAAAACTATATGCAATATATATGCTTTTTGAGGTGTACATTATATTAGGTTGCACTGTAGAAACAACAGTTTCAGTGAGGTTGTCAGTTTATGTCAGAATACACCAGATCCTGGTTGTCATAAAGACACATAGCTGGACACTTTTTGAAAAATGTATGTTATCAGTATAGGTAGTACTATACCAAATAACTTCCGGCTGGGTCAAAGTTCGAGGTGCACCGAACTTTTGATAGAGAAGTGAACACCACAAGTCCTGTGATTGGTTATAAATGTGAGTGTGTTGGTTGTAAAAAATAATAGTTTCATCTGGGTAAAAAAAATGTGCAATTTTATTTCATCTAGTACCAATGTGTCAAGTAGCCTTGTGCTTGAAACATGTATGGGGTACCTGTAAAAAAAAGTACTCGAATTTTGTGCGAAACTAGGGTAGTCATAGACGCTACCCGTTATCTCAGAAACGAGCAGCTTGACCCCCATTTTTTTCTGATTCACTTTAAGTGTAAGGGGTGGTAGTATTTATATCCGTGGCGTTTATGTCGGTTGATACGTTGCAGGTAGGAGTTTTAGCCACATATGTTACTATTGTCGTCTATGGGATTTGATTTGGTAGTATACACCCTATAGCACATATTCAGTGCATAATAAAAAATATTATGATTTTGTCATTTTATTTAATTAAACTATACTGGTTGATTAATTAGCCATCACTCGATCATGCAAGTTCACAATGACCTTGACCTTGACAATAATCTCTGTACATGGCTCTGAATGGAGTTTGAATCAAAGTTAGCACTGAAGAAAAGTTGGTTTTGGCCTATAATTCATACTGTAAAGATTTCAATAATTTCTTTTTACATGGTATTTGACTTGCCATATACAACTGCTCTTAAATATGGTATTATATATAGGCAACCTGAACTAAGATTTTAATAGCAATTTATTTTTATATTAAAAATAGCATGTGCCAATAGTGGGTTAATGTCTTTAGTTTCCATTAACATTGTTAATTTTTTATGTATGAAATTCTGAAAACTCAAATTTGTAAAGAAGTTGATTTTTATTGTCATTTTGACATATTTATAGGGTGCTAAGTTATATTTTAGACAAATTTGTAGTTTTATGCAAAATTTAAAGTAAATTTGAAGAAAAACTTTACCAAAAACATAATTAAATTTGTTGTCACTATTGTGCCTTCTGTTCTTATTTGTACATAACAATAAGGTTGTTAAACATATACTTAGATCTCCAGATCATTTTTGTTTC